>NC_043977.1:39408845-39471345 GCF_902148855.1 Sphaeramia orbicularis
ACAAAATCATTTTAGTTCTGGTTCCACATACAGACCAATTTGATCTAAAGTGGATCAGGCCAGTAAAATACTATCACAATAACCTGTTAATAATGACAATTCCAATTTTTCTCTTTGTTTTAGTGTAAAAAAAAAAAAAAAGTTAAATTACATGAAAATGTTGAGATTTCAAAACTATCCTTTCACAAAAAATGTGAATAAAAAAATAATGTGAAAAAATGTGAAATTTTTCCATTTCTGTCATGTAGTAACTCTCTTTTTTGTTTTTAGAAAGAGAAAACTAAAATCAATCCGTTTTCTAAAGTTGGTTTATCTGTTTTGACACTGAAAAAAAAAAACGCCTTGGAATTTAATTTTAATTCCTCTATTTTAAAATGAAAATCAATTAACTACTAGTTTTTCCTTTTGTTTCTGAAAAGAAAACCCAAATATTAAAAGATACACGGATCAAAATGGCTAGATATCAACTCTTAAATTAAACTCTTATGAGCTATTTTTGCTGCTATCATTATATTTGTCCAAATAAATGTACCTTTAGTTGTACCAGGCATTAAAATGAACCAGAAATTGAAGAAAACAAGGGGTGGTCTAATAATTTTTTCTGCGACTGTATGTCAGAACTCAGTGTATGGACACTAATGAACATCTGTAACATCTGTTCAGTGTTGGGTTTGGTTCCTATGTGTCCCGTGTCAAAAAGAGAAACCAAACAGTACGTACAGAACCGTATGGTTTTTGCTACAGTGATGAGGTACATGTGCTTTATGATGGAGCAGAAGGCAAGTTCATGGTATTTAAGGTGGTTCAGGAGCATTTTCCCTTTTCAGAGAAGGAAGAAGAGAATCCAAAAGCTGTACAGGTCGAGTCTCTTCTGTCCTGGTGGCACTTGAGGTCGATCTTACTGTTCTTAGCCACGTCACAGCGTTGGGATACTACAGTACATTTTTGTCGCAGGCTTCACGTCACTCATTAACGGCTGAATGCTGCATCAAACTGCTGTCTCGCCTTCTATTTATCTGCTCTTCCACATCACTCAACATGTTAGCCATGTATCCTTGTTACTGCTGGGGATCTGAGAGGTAAACAAATAAAAATAAAAATCAGAACATGTAAGGACAATTGTATGTAAAGTACATGATTGAGTAGACAGCAACTGGGCTTCTTTTGGTTCTTGAAGATGTTACATCATGCTCACTTAAACCATCTGTTGACACGAAGACGCAAAGTTCAAAGACAAATGAAGCAGCAAAATATGTTAAACTGACCATCATTCAGCAGGGAGGTGGCACCAACTGTCAGCATTAACCCATAAAGACCCAAACAGCCACTGGCAACTAAAAGCATCTACTGATCTAATAACTACTGATCCACTAATCCTATCAATACATGTAAATAACTGGTGTAAAATACAGTTCATCTTGAGCACCCAAATTAGCATGTGGCCAGTTAATGAAAATTTTGACATTTTTACCATGTCTTCATATATGTTTTAATAATTTTTTTATGCAGTAAAAAATAAATTAAAAATAGAACCAGTTCTATTCCAAAGCTAAAATTTTGTGCACCACATCTTGAAACATAAATGAAGACATGGTAAAAATTTCAAAATTTTCATTAACTGGCCACATGGTAATTTGAGTGCTCTAATAAAGAGTATTTTTGTGAAAAATTGAAATCGACCCATTTTATTCATTGCCTCACAGCAACATTTTTCATTAAAATGTAGTCTTTTTGCAGTATACTGTTGCATCTTGACCATAAGAATCCATGCAAAAAAAATGAGGTCTCTCCATTCATCCATTATGGCACAGTGCAAGCCTGAAGAGAGAGGACATTTGGAAGAATGAGCCTTTTGGCCTGATTTCAAGGCCTCATGGACCAAACATGAAGGCACCTACAATTATTTTGATTTTGAAAATATGGTCTTTTCAGGGGGATTTCACCCCAGACAGTAAGTTTCAGCAGTGTGGCTTGAATACCTAAGGAGATATAGTTCCTCAACGTTGGCTGAAAAGCAAATTTGCAAAATTAAAAAAAAAACAAACATTCATTTTCAAAGGGCTGTATCTCCTAAACTATTACAGATATGACATTAAAATTTTGGATGTGTTTGTTTATCTGGTAGGTGAACAAGTGTGAAATTTTTCAAAATTTTCTGAGGGGGTCATGCGGGGCACTTTCCGCAATCTGGTTGATTTGGGATGGAATGACCCTTCACCAGTAAAACCCATGGAGTTGGATCAATGACAGTGGATGGAGACACTTGGTTTATGTTCAGTTAATGATATCTTTCCTGAAAAAGTTACTTTTTCTTCAGTTTTCTCTGTTTCTAACTTAAATCTGAGCTTTTATGAACATCTACATGATCAGTAAATTAAATATAGAAAAATACATGATTGACACTGAAAAAATAACATAAAATACAGAAGATAATATTATAAGAAATGGTCGATCAATCACTTAAGAAAAGTTATATATAGAGAAAAAACATTCTTTGAAACTGTCACATAATTAGCACTGGGTTAGGACTGACTACAGATTATAGAATACATGCCCTTAAATTTGATGTATAATGTATTTTACTAGATTAATGATTCGATGATTTAAAAGAATGTGGATCACTTCAGCATAATGCTGCCTGTAACAGGGTGAATGGATGTGACACAATATCGCTCCCTGAAGAGGATGGACCCACAAATATGAACCCTGTCTATACAGAAGGAAACAAAAAGTGGTGTGTGGTTTGTCTGCAAGAAAGAAGGAAGACCCAAAGTTCCTCAACATTTTATTCTCCACAGTATCTGAAGTGAAAATAAGACTGTGGGACTTTACACCTTCACAGTTTCTGAGGGACATTTTCCTACAACTAGTCCTCATCAAGTAAAAATGGCATGTTCAGCAAATGGCAATGATTTTAGATTCTCAGCATGAAATGGTTGAAAAAAATAGAAAATAAATACATGTACTGTTTGTCTGAACAGGCAGGCTACACTGTATGCATGGTCTGCTATGATGCAAACAGACATTTGTGATTTGTTTTTAACCCATACAGACCCAGCGCTACTTTTGTGTCAGTTCCCAAATTAATCTTTCTCTCTATTTAACCTTTCTTACATTATTTATCACCATTTAATATAATATTATCCTCTGTATTTTGCGTTTTTTCAGTGTAAATCATGTATTTTCCTATATTTACTTCAGTGATCATGTAGGTGTTCATTAAAGCTCTGAGTTAATTTAAATGGTATTATATCAAAACAGAAAAAACTGAAGAAAAAGTGTCTTTTACAGTAAAATCATTCATTAACTGAACATACACCAAGTGTGTCCATCCACTGTCATTGATCCAACTCCATGGGTTTTACTGATGAATCAATGTTGTAGAAGATGACAGTGTTTCCATGGTAACTACGGCGCCTCTGAACGCCCAAATGGGTCATATCTGATGACCATGAAAAGACAACAAACTGAATTTTATATCAATTATTTAAATGTATTGATAGGATTAGTGGATCAACAGTTATTAAAAAGTTTAGATTGGTAGATGTTTGGGTATTTATGGGTTTATCAGGAGTTTATGAAAAATGAATAATGCCTTATACTTTTCACATTAAACAATACAAACATAAGAAGTTGTGTCTTCAGGCAATCTATTGTTTTTAATGTAATTGTACATTTGATTACCACCTATTAAAACTATTATTCCACACATGCAATACTCTGACGGACCACAGTCAACTATGATTACAAGACACATTCACTGTGGGATCATTTATACCACACAATGCTCATGCATGTCACAAAAAATGTCATGTTTGCTTTTTTGCTAAGATCTCGTACTGATGATGGAGAATCACACCACTGTGTTTTATTCTCTCACAAAGATTCTCTATGAAGTTCAGATCTGGACTCTGAGGAAGCTAATCCATGTGTGTAAATGCACTTATACTCCCTGAATCATTGTTTTCCATTTGAGTCTGATGAATCCTGGTATTGTCCAAGTTTTATGCTCTTAAACTGATGGTTGTTTAAGAAATGAGACGCTACTCACTGTAACAGTCAGAGTTTAAGAACAAATTAATTGCTGCAGTAATTATCCAATAGAAGGATCCGATCTATTTCTTTAGTTCAGGGTTTGTACACATTTTTCAAGCACTTTTCAGGGTCATTTTCAATTTTTTCCAGCACAGCAACTAATTGCTGGAGTAAATACATATCTACAGGAATACATATACTCATGATAATTTTTTTCACTTTTTATCTCAATGATGTAATTGTATTATGCTATAAACACCTAAAAGAATGTTTCATATTAGCAAAAAGTTTATAAATTAAAGGAGAACACAAAGTTTTGTCTAAAAAATGTGTTCTTCAACCACACTGGCACTGAGCCAAAGATTAAGATAAAAATGTACCCTGAGTCAACCTGAGAGTACCTGGTAATTTTCTTTTTCGACATAAAATTTTATTTTTCAAAATGTATCACCTCTCTGAAAGTAGATTTGGCTTGAGTTAATATTAAAAATAAATACATAAATCACAGAGTTATAATTGCAAGCACTTTCAAGCACTTAAACTAAAATTCAAGCACTTCTCAGACCTTAAAAACACAATATTGAAATTCAAGCATTTTCAAAGATTTCAAGCACCATATGAACCCTGTTAGTTAAATCTACAAGAGGACTGTGTCATTACAGTCTCTAAGCCAGTACCTTCTCAAAACTGGAACAGTGTGGACAACAAATTACTGTGAGTATCCCACACTGTTCCATTTCAACTAATCCATAGTCTCACTTTAAACTCCTGAACCTGTGGAAGCCTCTTAGACCAAAAGTGAAATGTCTTCAAGAACCAAAAGAAGTCATAACAATCACCTGCATGATTGAGAATCTATGGACATGATACTGAATGTATGAGAGGCAAAACAGTTAGTTCCATCAACTGGTATAAGAAACGCTTCAGACCAAACATTCAATGAGACAAAAGAAGTAATAAATATTTTGGCATGCACACCCACACAGGTCCCACAGTAGGGCAGACTGATACAGAGTCACTCCACATAATTCATACTTTTACTTTATAAATAATCATTTCCCTTTTGGTAGGTCCTTAGGATCATAATATTTTATTGTTAATATATGTTTGAAGGACCAACAAACGAAAGTTAGATCTGCTGATGAATAAAGCAACAAATATAAATTAAATGGACTAAAGACTTTGAAGGTATTTAATTAAAAGTAATAAGTATGTTTTTGGTCAAATTAACCCTTTCATGCATAGTGGTCACTCCAGTGGACAGTTATTCTCCATCTGTTCTCTTGTATATTCATGGATTTAGTTGTTTTAGTTCCATATCAGCCAACACAGTGGACACTTATGCACCATCCCATAATAATACACTGACATTCATCCCATTACTGTAACTTTGCTGTTCTTGATAAACCTGATCTGCAGTAACATGTTTGAGTGTAAATCAATTGTTCAGTTGTTAATTGTTATTAGACTGTAATTAACAGGTGTTTTTTTTTTTTTTTAAGTTTTTGTTTTTTTACATATTATCTCCATGAAGTGAATAATAAATAGTTGAGTAATATAATATAATAATAAATACTATTAGAGTATGTTAAAATATGAAAAAACATATGATTAGCAGCATTAAAAATGTTCTTATTGCATAGTTTTCCATATCACTTTCTGATATTAGGTTTTAAATACATGTTTCTTTACTTCAAAAATGAAATGCATGATCTCAGGCTGAGTGGACATTTTTGTAACCCCTTAAAAAAAACAAAAAAACCTTGATCGCATTGTTTTTTTATGCCTAAAGAGGAACAAAAACACTCAGGAAATATTGACAAAGGTTCCATAATTCATGCATGAAAGGGTTAAAGTTGATAGTGTCTAGCTCTCATTTCTTCTCATCCTTGCTACACTTTTACAGATAAGTCTGTTGTTAATAATGGACAAAAATGTGTTTTTACTGAACATGATGTACACTGAAGTTGACCTTTTGCATATAAAACACCATCACTTCATGATTTCATCCTTTTATGTGTGAAATGTTATCACAATTTGTGTGTGAATACTTGAGTCAAAGCCAAAAACATGTTTTGTGACGCCACAGGGACCTTGACCTTTTTGACCTTTTCTTCGAGTCCAAGTGAATGTTTGTGACAGACAGACGATCTGAGGACACAGCGTCTCCTGTATCAGTCAAACCCCCAAACACACCGGTGTTAGTGATGTCCAACAAAACACGTGACTCCATCACAACATGAAAACTGTCACACGTGGCATGCAGCAGTAAATATCGGACCTTAGGGGTCCGCTCTTGTGGGGGGAGGGGTGGGTGGGACCCCCCAGGGGCTGCCGTTCACCTTCTTCCCTAAACCTGTTTTCGGTAGATGACAGAGAGAGAGCGTCCAGGGGGATCACAGTCAGACTGCTGCACTTTATCACTCATAGTTCAGGACAAAGCATCAGACACAAAATACACCTCACTTTTATCTCCATAGAATCTACTGGGATATTTTCCACAGGTTAATGAAGACACAGACAGTGCAGGTGATTACCGTTGGTGTTGCAGCATGGCTCTGTGGTCTCCCAGTTCATGGCTTTCTGAACCGCTTTCTTCCACCGAGCAAAACGGAACTCACTCTCTGCGAAAAGTGTCAAAAAAAGAAAAACGTCATCGCATAAACTATCTTCTGCCACTTATTTTATAGAGACAAAGCATTTTTTTTTTCTATTTGTAAATCATTTTGTCATTCAATCCATGCATAAGACGATAACACCTTTATTGTCTATTTATAGTCTCCTGAACCCCCGACTGTTTATTGTTATATTCTATGTTTATAGTTAGATTGTTACCTCCGCCAAGGAGGTTATGTTTTTGTCGGCGTTGGTTTGTCTGTGTGCAAGATAACAAGATAAAGTTATGGATGGATTTGGATGAAAATTTCAGGAAATGTTGATACTGGCACAAGGAACAAATGATTAAATTTTGGTGGTGATCGGGGGGCGGACTGATCTGCCTTGGTGGAGGTCTGCGCTCTCCGAGCGCTTTTCTAGTATTTTTATAGTTTCAATCTTCATTTATGGCTGAACTCACACTTATGATTTACATTTACACTTAACATTTCTCTGCATTTACAACTAGAAGCACTCGGGGAGGGCTGACCTCCGCCAAGGCAGATCAGTGGACCCCCTGCCCCCCCCCGCCATCACCACCAAAATTTAATCATTTGTTCCTTGTGCCAGTATCAACATTTCCTGAAATTTTCATCCAAATCCGGGGCACTGATCTGCCTTGGTGGAGGTCTGTGCTCTCTGAGTTCTTCTAGTTTATATCTATATTCTTTTCTTGTTTTTTCTACTATGTTCATTTAGCATCGTGGGGCCTTACAGTCTTGTAATTTTAGTTTTCTGGATGGTGCATATGGCAAAAACTGACAATAAAGCTGACTTTGACATATTAAAACACACTGACTGACACACATCTTTTAATGCTCTCTTTCACAGTTTACTGTTTTTAAATGGTATAAATTTTTGTTGAGTTCCACTTTCTGGATCTTCCTCCTTTACAAATACTCTACTGTGGGTCAGTGCTGTCAATGGTCAATGGTCCAGACTAGTAAACTAATAGCATAATAACCTATAAATAATGCCAACTCCAAACTTTTTTCTATGTTTTAGAGCGAAAAAAGTAAAAATATATCATGAAAATATGAATAACCTTAACCAAGTAAAAGATGAGATGTCTTAAGAAAAACAAGTGCAATTTCAACAATTATTGTGAAAAGGTAAATACTTTCATGTAATTTTACTTTTTCGTCCAAAGGTCCAAAAGGTCCAATGGTCCAATTACAGTAAAATAAAGAGAAAAATTTTGTTGTAATTATTTATAGATTTTATGATAATATTTTATTGATCTGATGCACATCAGAATTGATTGGTCTGTATGTGGCCCCTGAACTAAAATGACCTGACACCCTTGATGGTTAATATCTTTAACATTTTTGTATTTCACAAATTCATCCCAGGGGCCAGATTGGACCCTTTGGTGGGCCAGTTTCGGCCCACAGGTTGTATGTTTGACACCCTGCTGTAGCTGATTAAAAACTAAACTAAAGCAAGCATTTAAAACTGCTGAAAAACAGAACATAGAACAAATATAATAAGCCTTATAAGAGTTACTGTATATTTTGGTGTTATGCTCATGGGTTTATTGCAGGGGTCTCAAACTTATTTTTTTTCAGGGGCCACATTCAGCCCAATTTGATCTCCAGTGGGCCGGACCAGTAAAAATAGCATAATAACCTATAAATAATGACAACTGCAAATTTTTGTCTTTGTTTTAGTGCAACCCCCCATTAAATTATGAACATATACACACACATATATATATATATATATATATATATATATATATATATATATATATATATATATATATATATATATATATATATATATACCTGAAAAAACAGAAATTTCTCAAGAAGAATAAGTGCAATTTTAACAATATTCTGCCTCAACTTCTCATTTATACTTGTGTGGATTGGATCTACAAAGACACTAAACTTTTAGTGAGGGGCAGAAAATTGTTAAAATTGTACTTAATTTTCTTTATACATTTCAGATTCTTTATATTTGTTCAGGTTCTTCACATTTTATTGTTACAAGATAGTTTGTAAATGTGAACATTTTCATAATTTAATGTTATTTTTTGCACTTTGAAGTTGTCATTATTTATAGGCATAATGTAATATTTTTTTCACATCAAAGCGAGAAGAAAATATGGAGTCATTATTTTTTGTAGGTTATTATGCTATTATTTTACTTGAGATCGTATTGGTCTGTGTGTAGACCAAACTAAAATGACTTTGACAGCCTTGACTGTGGAATTTTTGCACTTTGTAAATTCATCCCACAGGCCGGATTGGAACATTTGGCCCCTGGGCCACATGTTTGAGACCCCTGGTTTATTGTGAAACTGCTGCTCGTACCTTCACAGTTGATTTGAGGCTCATACTTTTCACACATGACCTGTGGGAGGTGTCCGGGGCTCAGGCTCCACACATCCACCCCCTCGGCTGCACCCGCTGCCATGGCTGCACCCAGGGCTGTGGTCTCTGACATGGTGGGTCTCACTGGATACACAACACACATGCATGAAAGCAGAATCACAGTCCTTCATGTGTGTGTTTTTTTAAATGGGACAAAAGTCAGGACAACAGAGAGGGGGCAAAGGCCACTTTCAGGTTAATATCAGTGGTTCTTCATATTGACAGGGGAGGTTCACAGTGGAACCACAAGAGATAATGTAATTTAAACATTTACTTTTTACAGAAATGTCTAACGGACTCAGTTTAGAACATGAACAGAGCATCTACTGGTAGTGGGTGGAATTAGTTTTCAGGGCAGAGATCAGAAATAGCTAAGGATGTCAGTATAAACTATAGAAACACTTGTTAGGAGGTGAGTGGGTTGTACACATGACTGTCATAATAAACTGGGGTTCCTCTCATTTCTCTGTTTTGTGCCTCATTGATGCCACTATTCTAAAACTTTCTGCCACTTCTGCTTGTGCCCTGAAGATCGATATCAGTACGAAATCCTTTAGGAAGACTCGTTTCCTAAAATGCACATTGAGCAATGAGGATCAAGTATTGAACATTCTAGCTAGGGGAGCTGTATTCAATGACGATGATGACACCAAACACAGCACCTTCACAACAGCTCATGACCTATCATCCAGTGACCTAATAAAAGGTGACTTTGAAGGATCTCAGTGTGAGCCTGACAGGCAGTTGTTTGCTTCATATGTAATCTGCATTTTCTCTCAAAGTATTTAGATCCCATGTTGCAACATCAGATGTACACTAATCATCAATATATGTTCAGTAGACACATGCATGTGTTTATAGGGTCCACTCACCTACAGGCATACAGAGAATGTCTGCCTGCAGCTGCATCAGTAGTCTGTTGGACGTCATGCCTCCATCCACCTGTAGCTGCGTCAGGGGGATTCCACTATCCAGGTTCATGGCATCTAGAATCTGAAACACACACACATAAACCTCTCTTTCAGTAACACGTAATAAACTCAAGACACTGTACCACAAATATACCTGACAAGTTTGTTGTGGCATCTGAGAAACATCTTTGAGAAATTTTCAGCTGTTTCAGAGCTTGAATAAAACACTCCCTCAAAGCAAGCGGAGGGAAGATGTATAGATGATGTGAGGATAAGATGACGGACTGGAAAAGACACTCACCTCTCTGGTCTGAAAGCAGACGGCCTCCAGAGCAGCAAATGCCAGGTGGTTTCTGTTTGTGAACTGAGTCAGCCCACAGATGATACTGGAGAACACACAGAAGAACACCAGATTTGATGAGAATGTGTGTACATATGTTAATATAACCATGTGGAGCTGTTTCCTCACCTATACTGTACTGGCATATTTGCACTAAATTGCAATTCATATGTTCATTGTTCCTAATGTGACGCAAAACTGCTGACTACAATGTCACTTTAAAATTCTCCAAATATCATACCTTTATCTCTAATTTATAATTATGTCCCTTGCCCTATGAATGCAGTGCATGTACATTCAGTGGCCACTTTATTAGGTACACCCATTCCACTACATGTTAAAGAAAATATATAAAAATTCAATCATAAGGCAACGACTCAGTTCATTAAAGCATATAGACATGGTCATGACAATCTGCTGAAGTTCAAACCAACCATCAGAATGGAGAAGAAAATGTGATTTAAGTGACTTTGGTTTGGTCTCAGTATTTCAGAAACTGCTGATCTACTGGGATTTTCCCACACAGCCATCTCTAAAGTTTACAGATAATGGTCTGAGAAAGACAAAATATCCAGTTAGCGGCAGTTCTCCAGGTCAGAGGAAATGGCTGGGCAAATACTGGTTACAACCAACATCTGTAGGCGGGCATCTCTGAATGCACAAAATGTCAAACTTTGAAGAGAATTTACTAAAGCAACAGCACATGCACTTCTCTCATGCAGTGAATAATAATCAAACCAGTCATTTAGGATATTTGTCTAATAAAAACAACAAACATAAAACATTTATTATGTTAAAAGAAAATAAATGTTCATGATATCAGATTTAAATTACGCTCTACAAATATAAAGTTGTAATATAAATATAAATCACTCTTAGTGTGGAAGCATACATCACTGCAGAGGACTGTAAATGAAACTAAAAGTATACAAGACAATTTGAATATAATCAGTTGTGTTTTTTACTTGATACGTAATAAAATCACAACATACTAAAGGACAAATTCACATTGTTTTTAAAACTATTTGTCCTTTTGGCCTTCAGTTGAGGGTTGGATTAGAGTTTCAACAGCTGACTGGCTCACCCTCTCGCACTGGGCTCCCAGTAGGGTGCATAGAGTCCAGAGAACGCCGGCACAAAGTAACAGCCGTAAGACGTGCCTGCTGCAGCTGCAAGTTTCTCTGGAATGAGAGACGAGGGACGGTTATTATCAAACACATGAACTGTAGGTCAGTGGTGGAACAAGTAGTAATAACCTTGAACTAAAAGTGCTGATGAAAATAAAGTGAAAACACTCCACAAGAAGAAGTTCTGCAGCAAAAATGTATGAAAAGTATTCGTAGTAGTAGTAGTAAAGGTATAGTCAGTGTATGCTTTGGAATCATTTTACTGCTGCATTAATGTGTAGGTTATATTTCACTGATCTGGATGTTTAATGTTTCAGTAGATTATCATAGGTTTATAGCGTTTCTGTCTTTTCAGAACTTTTATTATTATAACACTTATTTAACTAGGAAAATAGTTCATTGAGATTAAACATGTCTTTTTCAAGAGTGTCCTGGCCAAGACAGCAGCATCAGAAATTACACAAAATAGAAATCACAGCCATACATCCACACTAAAAATACACAGAAAACACAATAAAAGTCAGTTCTAAAACCACACATAAAACACAAAAATAAGACCATGCATATAAAAACATCACCATTACTTTAAAAAGATGCTAAAAGTATACAACAATGTTCCTTAAAAGCATCTCAAAACAGAACTTCTTATCTAAAAAAGTGGGTATTCTAAGTTTAAGTTAAGTTTAATAAAGAGGAGAATTTGAGACTCAATCCATAAAGAAGCACTTAAGTTTCGCAAAAACATTCCAAATCATCACATCACTGGACAGAAAGGAAAATAAAATAAGTAAAATTAATATAAACTAGTGGCATTGTACCTGTGGTGCCATTGTATGATAGCATGAGAGGCTAAAATCACCCAGCATACCTCACAACATTTGAATACGGACATTAAATTGGGCCTAGTAGATAGTCAGGTAATGTTTCTATTCATTTGGTGAGTTTGGTGGCGATCAGGCCTGTGAAGGCTGAGGAAAACCTGTACAAACGCCCTCCTGTGCTGCAACATTGATCGGACACGGGACGAACACAGAACATGCATTATAGTAGGATTTAACTGTCAAACAAATACCATGGGGGAAAATGTACAATATTTGTCTCTGAGATGCAGAGTTGAATAATGGGGTTAAACTGTAAATTGAATGTACTGATGAAAAGTACAAGTCTCACAAATTTGTTCTCAAGTACTTACACTACATTCCATCATTGCTGTACGTCTTATAACATTGTCTTTATCAAAACGTAGATGAGATGGTGGAACGCATATTAAAAATAGAAGATCTGAGCTGGGACTGCAGCCTGGATTAAAGGGTGAGGGGGTAAAACAGGGGTGTCAAACTCATTTTCTTTTAGGGGCCACATCCAGCCCAATTTAATCTGAAGTGGGTCGGACCAATAAAATAATAGCATGACAACCAATAAATAATGACAACTCCAAATTGTTTTAGTGCAAAAAATAACATTCAATTATGCCAATATTTACATTTACAAACTATCCAAACAAAAGGATGTGAATAACCTGAAAAAAAAAATGCAATCTGTTAAGAAATATAAGCACAATTTTAACAATATTATGCCTTGACTTATCATTTATACATATGCATTACAGAGCAGATCTACAAAGGCACAAAACATTTAGTAACAGGCAGAATAAAGTTAAAATTGCACTTAATTTTCTTTAGACATTTCAGGTTGTTCATATTTGTTCAGGTTATTCACATTTTATTGTTAAAGGATAGTTTGTTAATGTAAACATTTTCATAATTTAACGTTTTTTTGCACTAAATCAAAGGGGAAAATGGTGTTGTCATTATTTATAGGTTATTATGATATTATTTTTGAGTTTGATGCCCTAACTTGCACTTTCCAAATTCATCCCGCGGGCCGGATTGGAACCTTTGGCGGGCCGGTTTTGGCCCCTGGGCCGCATGTTTGACACCTGTGGAGTAAAATGTTCCAGCATATTTACCGATCTCTGAGGAAGACTGAACAATGCCCATGTTGTCCTTCAGCCACCGCACCACTGCACCTGCGATGGCCACCGAGCCCTGAGGACGCACAAATCATCAACCAGGAGGCGTCATTAGAGACTTCATGTAGAGCGGAGCTGAGGATCAAACATGGTTAATACACACCTCTAGTGCGTAGCAGGCTGGTCGGTCTGTCCCCAGTTTGTAAGCGATGGTGGTGAGCAGGCCGTGGTCGGACATAACAGGCTAGAACAGGGGTGTCAAACTCATTTTAGTTCAGGGACCACATTCAGCCTAATATGATCTAAAGTGGGCCGGGCCAGTAAAATACTAGAACTAATGGGATAAGAACTTATAAATAATGTATTTTTCTATTGTTTTTGAGTGAAAAAAGTCAAATTCCGTAATGAAAATATTTACATCTACTTGAACATAACATGAACAAATATGAACCTGAAAATTCTCAAGAAAAATCAGTGCAATTTTACCAATATTACGCCTTAGTTTATCATTTATACATGTGCATCACGACTTACAGATCACAGTGGATCTACAAATACACAAAACATTTAATAAAAGGCAGAATATTGCTAAAATTCCACATACTTCTCTAAAGAAATTTCAGGTTATTCACATTTTTTGCAAAAGGCTAGTCTGTAAATGCAAACATTTTTGTGTAATTTTACTTTTTTTTACACTTCAAACAAAGAGAAAAATTTGTAGTTTTCATTATTTATAGGTTATTATGATAGAATTTTACTGGTTCTGACCCACTTGAGATTGAAATGACCTAAAATGATTCTAACATCCTTGATTGTTAATATCGTCAGTGTAATTTCTGCCTTTCACAAATTCATCCCAGGGGCCAAATTGGACCGTTTGGCAGGCTGGATTTGGCCCCTGGGCTGCATGTTTGACACCTATGGGCTAGAATAATAAAGGATAACACACAGAGGGTGACTTAGAGTGGTATGTTTTACTATAATGCTGAGTGTTGCTGTTTTTGAGTCAAACATCATACCTTGGTCCCAGTATTTCTGAGGAGAAAGCATCCGGTCCCATACCTTTACATGACAAATATGCATCAGAGTGAAAACCAGACAACTTCAAGTAACAGCTAGATCACATGACTGTCAGACTGTATATGCTTTTGTTTGTTTAGAGGTCGATGTAATAGTGATAGTGTGCAAGTGGAAAAAGCAGATAGGTGGTTTATCAGCTGATACCTCTGAAAGTTGAAGATCTTTGGCTTTATTAGTAACTAGAAAAGCGCTGACTTGAACAAAAGTATTAAAAATATAAATAAATAAATGAGTCTGGATCACTGAACATCAAACTCAGTATTTAACAAATAAAGACCTAGAACTGAAAGCGATTTTGTCACCATTTATTATAATACTATCCTCTCTATATTGCATTTTTCAGTCAAAATCAGGCATTTTCCTCTGTTTCATTTCGTGACCATGTAGATTTTCATAAAAGCTCAGAGTAAAGTTGAGGGTTGTTATATAAAAAAAAGAGAAAACTGAAGATAAGGTGCCTTTTTTCAGGAAAATATATCAGTGACTGAACATAAAAATAATCACCTACAATCTCTGCATTGGTCAAAATATGTTGGTTTTATCTGTGAATCAATTTTGCAGAAGTTGATGGTGTTTCCATTTTCACTTTTGTGCATCTGAATGTTCAAATAGGTCATACCTGTTGACTATGAAAACACCAAAAACTGCATTTCACCTGTTTTATTTAACTGTAATAATAGGATTAATGGCTCAAAAGTTATTAGACATTTATGTCACTAGATGCTTTTGGTCTCTAGCAGCTGTTTGGGTCTTTGAGGGTTAATCAATAAATCTACAAACCAAATGTTTGTAAAATGACCGGTTATTACAGGAGATTTTATTAAATAGTGTATGCATCAAGATATTTTCAACAACAGAACAGTAACCACAGAGGAATACAAACTTATCTAGCAACATAGCTGAATTAAATACAGCAAGTCAAAGCAAACTTACGTGTTTTTGGCATCACCTTCACCAAAGCACATCTGGCCGACCAAAGCAGCTGACTGGTCACCGAGACACTGAAAAAGAAAAGGCACAAAAACCTCAAACCTCAGTGGAGAATTGGGACTCAACATAATTATATTTAATTTTAGGTAAAAAAAAAAAAGCAATTGGAAAAGAGCTAGAACTAGAAACAACAACGTTAGATCTACTGATAGGTGTTTAGCACAAAAACACACCAGACAAATGTTGTATATCACATCTACATGAAAATATGTATGTGTAAGTATAACGTATATTAGATAGTTCTTTTTTTATGTGAGTTTGTATGAAGTACAAATCTAAACCGTGCATTTTCTACAGTAGATGTTGGTTTGGACAATCAACACAGATGTAATGTATTACTGCAGATAGACGGAAGCACAAAATAGAGTTTAGAAACTTAAGATTGGCCAAGCTATGCATATTACAGACATAAACTGATACACTTTCACTGTCAATACTCTGTTTTTCCATCATCTAGTACAGGGGTGTCAAACTCATTTTAGTTCAGGGGCCACATTCAGCTAAATTTGATCTGCAGTGGGCCGAACCAGTAAAATAATTACATAATAATATACAAATAATGTCAACTCCAAACTTTTCTCTGTTTTAGAGTAAAAAAAGTAAATTTACATTATGAAAAAGGTTTACATCTACAAACTATCCTTTCAAAAGATGTGAATAACATGAACAAACTGACAAAATAAGTGTAATTTTAACACTATTCTGCCTCAGTTTATCATTTACACATGCACATTATAACTTACAGATCACAGTGGATCTACAAATACACTAAACATTTAATAACAGACAGAATATTGTTAAAATTGTACTTTATTCTCTTAAGACATTTCAGGTTGTTCAAATTTGTTCAGGTTATTCACATTTTTTGCAAAATTATACTTTTAGTGTAAATACATGAAAATATTTACATTTACAAAGAGAAAAATTTGGAGTTGTCATTATTTACATGTTATTAGGATAGTATTTTACTGGTCTGACCCACCTGAGATTGAATTGGTCTGAATGTGGAACCTGAACTAAAAGGATTATTAATATCTTAGTGTAATTTTTGCATTTCACAAATTCATCCCCAGGGCCGGACTGGACCCTTTGGCGGGCCGGATTTGGCCCCCGGGCCGCATGTTTGTCACCTGTGATCTAGTACACCGACTATGGAGAAGTACTTCATACAAACCCCACTATTAAACATCCTAAGTAGCCCTTTGAGTTTTAATGGTTCAGATGACTCCTACTGTAAGTACACAGACTGATCTGAATATGGGTCTGATTGAGCGGTAACATGCGGACACATTTTGTGTTCAACAGTCTCTGTCATGTAAGCAGAGTAACTTATTTGCATGTATTATATATATTTGAGTAGGTATTTATAAACACTTTAACATTATGTATACCAAAATTTGGGGAAATAAAATTTTTAGGTGAAAAATGTCAAATTGCTGCTCTGTAACACATGGACTTGAAAAGGACATCCAATTTTAAAGCTTTACACAAACATTAAAAACATGCGGTTCTCGACAGAAACTGATACCAAGTAGGACAAAACCTTTTAGATATTATGTTCAACTATGCTGGAAATAAATTTTGAAGTAAAATATTGAAAAGTCTCTGTTTCATTGACATGAGAATGTGGTAACACGTGGACAGGCTGCCCTAGTAACACATGGACGACTCTTTACCATTGTATGCATCAGCCAAAATGTATCAAAAGATCATTACTTCCTGAAAGTTTTTCTCAAATATCTGAATTACAAGTAACTTGAAAATTAAAAATTGGTATTTTTGTGGTAAATGTGGACAGCAACTCACAAATGTTCAAACTCATAAATAATCAATAATATTCACAAAATAATGAATATCTATTATTTCAAACTTCATCTATTTAATCAACACACTGAGTAAATTTTCACATTTTTAGATATAATTTTTAACGTCAAATTTGAGCTTTGGCTATGGTGTAAAAAGTATAATCGATAAAATTGGTTGTAACTTTTTTCTATAAGTGGTATTTTAAAAAGGATAAGAGTTCTACTAAAAAAGGAGCCCATTTGATAAATGATGTGTGCAAATTTACTTTTTCATGTTGTCGTTCACTTTCACTTGATCAGTGTGATAAGTGATAAGTGTCAGTGTAATAAAACTGGGGGATCCATACTAAATTCTAAAATGGTCACACACACACACGCACACACACACACACACGCACACACACACACATACACATACACACACACACACACCCCTAAACAAATACAGATATTACAAGATAAATAAAAGTATTTACCCCAGAGATGGGAACCCCTGTAAGAGAGCCAGATTTCTGGAGGAGACAAAAAAAGAAACAGATATGATCAACATAAAGAGTAAAAACAACATGTGACATCTTAAATATTTACTTCCATGCACTGTACGTAGCACATGAGGCTACTGTTGACAATCAAACATTTGGTCAAGTGCAGGAATCCAACAAAAGCTGATCATTCTACTGCAACAAAAATGACTGACTGACACCAGAAGCTGTTAAAAAAAAAACAAAAAAAACAACCCACATATCACTGAAGCTTTATCATTATGTTTAATTATAGTGAGCCATGTTTTGGAAGGATAGATGTAAAGTAGCTAGATGGAGCTGAGTTTGTGCACACAATTTCCCTTTGAAAGGAATCGCTGCAGTAGTTCCACATTTCTGGGTTGAATTTTATTTCATCAACATCAAGTCAAACAAAAATCATCAACTTACATGAATTTTTTTTTTTTTACACTCAAAGAAAATTTATGACATAAAAATGAATCTAGTTACCAAAACTGGAAGTTGTCTGATAACATCATGTCCTTGATGAATGTAAATAAAAACTGTCTGTGTGTGTGTGTATGTGTGTGTGTGTGTGTGTGTGTGTGTGTGTGTGTTATAATCATACACGTATCAAAATTTGCTACAAATCAATGAAAATATCAACAACTTTGCCAGTGCTATAAAAATATTGAAGTTCAGTACTGATTACCACACAGAAATAAATGTAAAATTGTCAGTGTACTCACTTTAAACTGCTTCATCATTAAAATAGGCAGTTTTCAGAGCCACGTTTTTTTTTGTGTTTTTTGAAATCATGGTGTGGAGCATCAATTCAATTTCATACTTGAGGAATTATTCATTAAATGATCATATTGAAGCCTATTTTGGTGAGATTTATTGGAGATCTTTGGGAGCAAAGACAGAAGAAAGTATTCAATAAAACAGGACATATCAGGAAAGACATGACATAATAACACCAAAATCTTAATGTTAGGTAACTGATTATTGATATTATTTGATTATACCATTATTTAATATGTTAAAACTATACAGGGAGGCACATGTGGCAACTGGTGTCTTTATTATTCGACATATTGACTGATTCTTTATTGTAAATTCATGTCACATAAAGTTTATGTGAAATGCAAGCTTTCATTTAGGACCAAATAAATAAACAATTACATCTGACCCAAACAAACACAGTGATACAGACGCAGCTGCTGCTGACCTCTGGACTACAGAGCGAGGTGTGTGTTGCATAAAAACAGTCAAAAAGCCATGAGGTCGGCAGATAACAGAGCCAAAGTGTTTGTGAACCGAGTCTCCGTCAATGGTGTGTTGTCGTAGCTCAGCTTCACAGGTTTACGTCACAATAGCTGAGATAACCACAGCTGTTGTGTTTATAACTATGGTGTAATGTAAGAAATTACCTGGGATCTTATCAGGATGTTTATCAGGGTGAGACCACAGAACAGAATTTAACGGTGACTCTTTAACTGGAACCTTTCAGAGTTGTCCTTATAATACGTTTCAACATGCATGCTTTGTTAAGCAACTTTTGGAGAGCAAATCATAAAATTTGTCTCCTGTTTGCACATGAGGTAGTGCTTACGCTGTACTGTACAAGGAGGAAAACCTTTAATATTATATTATTATGCATATTTCTTCTTCAAAATTAATCATTAACACAGATTAATCCATCATCATGATTAATCTGATTAAAAATTTTAATGCAATGAACTCATCTGCAGCATGTGTGTGTGTTGTGTTTAGAGCGAGAAACAAACTTCTGCCTGCAGATTTGCAGAGATTATTTGTTTTAGTATCACAGGATGAAGAACATAGAGGGAGGTTTAATTTTAAACAGCAAAGGGTTCGGACCAGTGTAAAGCAAATGTGTGTTTCTGTTGTTGTATATCAGAATGTGGAATTCTTTGGCAGTGGAAGAGAAGAGCTGTACAAATATTATTCAGTTTAAAAGGTTGTATAAGGAAAGAACAGAGAAGCTTTATAAAAGCATGTAATGAAATCATTTAAGTTATGGATGTTGGATTTGTTTTATTTGCATTGACTGTCATGTAAACTGTTTACTGTAATAGCTGTAATGGCAACCTATCTGATGTAAGCAGATGTTTCAAGAAAGGGGCAAGTATTATAAGTTTTCTTCATCCTGCTCCTTTCCAATCATTTAGATTGGAATGAATAAACAAATTTTAAAAATAAAATAAATAAGAAGGATGACTCTGCCAATGCATTTGGGGTAGTTTGTCCCAGTAGAGTTACCGTTGCGCATGAACAAATGGGCAGTTGATCTGGTAGTGACAGGCAGCAGAACCAACAAATAAAGACAGAAGACACTAAACAGCACGTTGGCCCTCTGGATGGAAATATGAGGACAAAAAAACCCAAGATGGAACAGTTGTTTCAAGTTGTTTTGTTGAAACTGTTGAAGGTGTTTAATAAACACATTAAGTGTATATATATTCCCTTCTTTCTTGAGTCTGTTTGCTCATGCAAAATGACACGGGATTAATACAGTTTAAAAATGAATGATATTTAATCGTGATTAATCGAAATTGATCCACAGCAACCTTGTGATTAATAATCTGATTAAAAATTTTAATCGTTTGACAGCACTAATTTATTTATTTATTTATTTTTCAGTTATATTGATAATTCTTTCCTGCTACTTTTTTATTATACTTGAATGGAGTGACTGTAACATCCAATAATTTCCCCCAGGATTAATAAAGTATTCTGATTCTGATATTTTGGTTTAACATATTTACCGTAAAAGTCACTCTAAATGAGGTCTGCATGTAATGGATGGATCTGATTGTTTGTAATATGGTTAACAACAGAAATATATGAACTACATTATCATAAAAAATACCAGACAGATACTGTAGTCATGTTCTTAAATTCATCCATGATCATAATTTGATATTTTTATTACATGCAGGTACTTTCATTACATATGGGTGGAGCTGCAAAAGTGTATAGGTCAGGGACGGTGCTGAGTTTCATTCCAGACAATGTGGAAGAGTTTGATAGAGTCTTTGCTTTATATATTTCTGGATCAGTACACGATACAGAATGTGAGTCACCCTTTGAATAAATCATTACATCTCATAGATCCTGTGAGGTTTTAGCTGTATATATATTTATTTGTATATACTTTTTCTTCAGTTTTCTCTGTTTTGATATAATAACCCCCAACTTTAATCTGAGCTTTTATCAACATCTACTAATCAGTAAATTAAATATAGGAAAATACCAGTGAAAAAGGCAATATACATAAAATAATATAATAAATGGTGAAATCACTTAATGAAGAATTAATATGGAGAAAAATTCATTTGGGAACTGCCACAAAAGTAGCACTGGGTCTTTATGAGTTGAAAAACTACAAACAATCCAAATAACCCAGTGTTTTTTTCTACTCCACCATATTAGTAGATGGTGCCAGACCTGATGATGTGTACGTAACATGCATTTATTCACTGGAGGATTTGAGGACACAATTCAGTCCTGAACTTCAGACTAAACCTGACACCTCAAGCAGCCCTTTAAAAACTAAACCATGTGGAAAAATCATCACTACAACTACCAGTTCAACACAGTGCGTCTTATCGGGGTTTATTGTCACTAAACATTTCATGAGAAATTCCATTCAGAATAGTTTACAGCTATGAACAGTCTCATTATGGCTTTACAACCGTTGAATGAGATTAAAACCTTATGCGAGCTGGTTCCTGCTAAGTCTATCTTCAGATAAAAGGCTGTCATTATCATAGCAGCACTGAACAAACAGGACATATAAAAACATGCATGTACACACAATGTTTATCGGAGCTTACCACCAGGCCATAGATTTCTGAGGAGCTTCTGACTTTGGGAAGGATCTCCATCGGTATATCAAAGTACCTAGAAGAAGAAGTGGAGACCTTGATATTCATGTGCACACAAGAACAAGTTATGGGTGTTTCAGGGAAGACAGACTTTATTTAGTCATTTGAAGTATATTTATAGTGGATATCTTCATGGTGTAATGTTGTTTCCTTCTAAACCAATGACATCATGTTTTATGTGTCAATTATGTGTTCATGTCCTTAAGGTGTGACCAATATTTCTTTCTTTATATAACACCTCAAATATTACTGAAATGTGCCTCTCCTTGAACCACCGCCTTATTGTGGAGGAGAGGTTCGCACGTCCCTATGAACCTGAGAGCTACAGTCATGGAAAAAATAATTACACCACCCCTTGTTTTCTTCAATTTCTTGTTCATTTTAATGCCTGGTACAACTAAAGGTACATTTGTTTGGACAAATATAATGATAACAACAAAAATAGCTCATAAGAGTTCAATTTCAGAGCCAATATCTACACATTTTCCATGTTTTCTTGATAATAACCAAAATCACTTCAGTTCTTACATCAATATCTATGGCATTGTACTGACAAAAACAGTGCTTTTAGACATTCCATGTTTCCTTTTCTGTCTGTTTTAGTCACATGACACACACAGGAGTTAGTACTTGATTGCATAACCATTGTTTTTGATGACTTTTGATGGTCTAATAGTTTTTCTGCGACTGCATGTTGTCTGGTGCATGGTGCTCCTGGTAGGGTCCCCCATGGCAAACTGGTCTCAGGGGAGGGAACAGACTAAAAATGGTTCAACTACTGCCTTGTAGCCTGGGAGGGAGAAGGCTAAGGGACCCCCCCACCCCACCCCCGACAGAAAAAGCAACATCTAGGTAGGCCAATCCCCCACTTACAGGTTAGAACTTTGATTACAGATATACTGAATGATAAAACAACCACCTTAGAATTAGGAGGAGGTGGAGAAATATCATCAGTGACCTATACTCCTTCAAGGACTAACAGGCTTAAAGCAAGGAAGCAAAGTGCTTTGAAACCTGCATATCTTACCTGCATAGCTCAGGATCCCAGTCCATGGTGTGAATGTTGAAGAGCATAGTACGACTGGCGTTTGTGACGTCTGTACAGTGGACGCCTCCATTCCTGCCTCCTGTAAGACACTAAGGCAAAAGAACACAGGACTGAGCTGCAAACTCCGGGAAATCGAAATATATGTATAATTTGTTTTCATTGATTTATGGTCAGTATTATTTTGCAAATTACTGTGTCAAAGTGGAGGCATTTATGAAGGCTTATTAATCATTTATGATTCATTAATCAATTATTTTTTACTGCTATGGATGATCATGCCAACTGCAGCTACTAATTTAAATTCAGAACCAGTGGTGCCAGACACAACAAACCCATGTATTGAAGCTTATTTTGGCATTGATCCAGCTGACGTCATCATGTCTATGCGTGTGCTGGTGTCAGAATATCAATTGCCTCTATATTTGTGCCAAGTCTGAAGTAAATTGAAACAAAATTTATTTTTTTTATAGACATTTGAAATGTCGCCCGTTATAAGTAAATGGAAGAGGAAAAAAAGATTTTAAAAATTCCTAAAAAAATTCAACTTTGACCTACTTTTCCTAGAATGTAATCAGATCTATTCTGGGTCACTGACAATCTATAAACCAAATTTGGCATGAATTCAACCAATAGTTTTGCTGCTAAAGTGTTAACAAACAAACAAAGGAACAAACAAACCGAACCAAAAACAATACCCCTTACCTCCCGTTTGGGGGGCGGGGTAATAACACAAAATGAGTATCAATAATCAATAAATTTATCAAACTGCACATAAATGAACCCACTGTCATCTCAAGAGAACAAAATAATTTAAGTTTTAATTTTGAAGATTTATGAGGAAATGAGGATAGAAGTATATTATAGTAATGTATTAATTTTTTATGCATCTGTGTTTAGAGTATTTGTTTTATTTTTTGTATTTGTATTTGTAGAGTATTTATTTGGGGCCATGGCTCAGGTGGTAGAGCGGGTTGTCCAACAACCGAAGGGTTGGCGGTTCGAATCCCGCTCTATCCTAGTCAGTCCGTTGTGTCCTTGGGCAAGACACTTCACCCTCCGTGCCTCCAGTGCCACTCACACTGGTGTATGAATGCGTATAAATGTTTGGTGGTGGTCGGAGGGGCCGTAGGCGTGAATTGGCAGCCACGCTTCTGTCAGTCTGCCCCAGGGCAGCTGTGGATACAGGAGTAGTTTACCACCACCAGAGGGGGAACGTGAGAGCGAATGAATAATGGATCAATAATGTAAAGCGCTTTGGGTGTCTAGAAAAGCGCTATATAAAATCTAATCCATTATTATTATTAGTCATTATTATTACATTTGACTCACAAATAAAACCACTGGATCACTTTTGGAGGTAAAACACAACAGCATCATATGCAGTTCTCCGGTGTTGGATTCTTACCCAGATGATCCACGAGTCCACCGTCCCAAACAGGGCGCGTTCACTCATAACCGCCTGCCGGACCTCATCCACGTTGTCCAACAGCCACCGGAGCTTCACTGCGCTGAAGTAAGTACTGATGGGAAGGCCCGTCTTGTGCTGGAGAAAAGAAACACCAATACTTAGCATGAGCAGGAAGAAACTTCAGTGTCTCTAACTGAAGCAGAAACAAAAGTTAAGAGATTCCCTCCTGAGTGTAATCTCGTACCTTAAGGTGGTTCTTGTTTTTGCCTGGAGCTTTGTTAATGAGTCTCTCCACCGTTGACTGTGTGCGCAGATCCAACCAGACTACAGGCAAAAAAGAACAGAGTTTACACATAATTGTCAAAAAAAGCTTAGGGTTGTTGTAATGCTTGTACCAAGTGTATTTTGATATCTACCACACCACTTCAGCATTACTTTAACAAGCTACATTTAGTATCGACTTAAATTCCTCATGTAACTTCAATCATATCCCTTTCAATTCCAAGTAACTGATAATCACCAGTTATTATTATTATCTTACATGGTATCACTTTATTGTCATATTACGGTGTGTAGCTGTAAAGCCACATATTCATAAACACCGCACTGTCTTTGTGTCGATGCTTTTTCTTCATCATAACATGTCCTGCCTGCATAAGAACAACTTTTCCTCTTCTTTGTTCTCACCGCAGCTGTAAACAACTGAACACACAGTATAACAGCTAACTAAACACACTATAGCCAATTGGTGATCTGAGTTATTTTATGGATGTAAACTTAGCACCACACCACATTATAGAATAGAATAGAATAGAATAGAATAGAATAGAATAGAATAGAATAGAATAGAATAGAATAGAATACTCATGTTTGCTGTGGTATTATATTGTTACTGAATGTGTGGCATGCTGCTGCTACACTGTAATTTTTGATTTAGGGATAAATAAATAAATCAATCAATCAATCAATCAATCAATCAATCAATAAATAAAGACCGTCTATTCCGGCAGCAGGGGTACCAAAAAAATACTGTTAAATAAGGGAAAATAACCATCTCATAAAAATATGGTAATCTTCGATAATTATAATACATTTTCTTGCCCTAACTTTACATGAGATTTTGAATATTTTTTTGACTTTTTAATGTTTAATAAAGAATATTTTCATGTATTAAAACAATCAAGTTACCTATAAATATATATATATATATATATATATATATATATAATATATATATATATATATATATATATATATATATTATATATATAAATAATTTTCAATGAGACTAAGTTGTACAATCCACTGATAAAAGCTGTATTTGGACAGTTTATCAGTGCTTATACATGTTAAACATTCACAAAAACACATTTATTCAACATTTTTGTTGTGAAACCTCCCATAATTACACAAGATATTTGTCAATTAACAAACAAGTCTTGTTAAACTTACAGAACAAATACTTCTTTTATGGTTAATTGTCAGTAATTTTATCTCGCTTTATTTATTTATTTATTTTTTTTACAGTATTAAACTTTAAATTAACAGTTTATTCTCATAAATAGAAAAAAAAATATTTGTGAAATTACGATACATTTGCAAATGTATTTTAACTGTATTTTTCTGTGAAAAAAGAAAAAAATTCTTTTAAAAAACTGAAATTTATTTTGAAATTGGTTATTCACAGTTATAGTTTTTTTGTGTTATTTTACATTTGACATGTAAAATCACAGTCTGTTTTTGTCATTTCATTGATATTTTTCTATATCTTAAAAATACAGGAAAAATCTGTAAAATAAACACTGAAAATTCTGTTAAATTACAGATTTTTTTACAGTGACCTCTTACCACATCTCTGTGGTCCTTGTTAAAGTCAAAAGTTGGAAGGATGGACTATCTATCAGAATAGAATAGAATAGAATAGAATAGAATAGAATAGAATAGAATAGAATAGAAAAGAATAGGCTTTACTGTCATTACACCAGTTGCGCCATGAAATTGCATGTGGTCTCTGCCAGCGAGCCAAATATCACTTAACACTGTCAACATTTGTCTATATAATGAGTAATTAGGGGATCTGTGTGATTTTGTTGCCTTTTTTTAATGTTATGAATGCTGGGTTGTTGCGTTTGACTAACTGAACCTTTGTTTGTTTAATAATGAATAGTATAATGTTATAATATTAATAGGCTGTTCACACGTTCAGTTTTATCTTCCAAACTAAGGTAGCTTTTGTAGTAAATCAGATATATTGACCTTGTTTGGAGTGGACAATTCAAAACAGATCTTTATTAAATGTACTGGCATTACAAATGAAAATACAGTTTTGCTATACCTGTATTCTTGCCACGATGGTTTTGAAAAAAATACTGAATTTGACATTTATAAGCTGATACTACACACATTATAATATGTATTACATTTATTATGCAGTGAACACCACAATTTTTTGGTAACATGCACACGTTTTATTGAATTTGGCTGATAATCTTTTAAGCTTCTATTTTAACCCTTTCATGCATAGTGGTCACTACAGTGGACAGTTTTTCTACAGCTGTTCTCTTGTATATTCATGGGTTTTGTTGTTTTAGTTCCATATCAGCTAACACAGTGAACTCTTATGCATCCTCCCAAACACTGCAGTTCATACAATTATTGGAACATTGCTGCTCATGATAAACCTGATCTGCAGTAACATGTTTTAGTGTCAATCAGTTGCTAATTGTTATTAGACTGTAATTAACAGTTTTCTGAAACAAAAAGGTTTTTTTGTGCATATCCTCCTGAGACCCAGCAATGCATTTTTTCCTCTGTAGGGGACAAAAGTTTGACAGTTTTACTTTAAAAATGCTGTCCATTGCAAAGGACATTCCATTACAAAATCAATCAATAAATAAAAATTATTTTAAAAATGTATCTGAAAAAACTGTTGCATGATGCAGTTTCCAATCAAGACAATTTTTTAATGTAAAAAAGCTAAAACTGTCAAATTCATGGGTCTCAGGAGGATATTATCTCCATGAAATGAGAAATAACTAGTATTAGAGTATGATAAAATGTGAGAAAACATTAGCGATTTAGCAATTAGCAGCATTAAAAATGTTTTATTTCATAGTTTTCACACAGTATATCACTTTCTGATGATGAGTTTTAAATACGTTTCTTGCTTCAAAATTAAATGCATAATGTCCAGCTGAGTGGATATTTTTGTGACTCCTCGAAAAATAGGTTCATAAAAAAAAAAAAAAATTATTTGCATGTCTTTTTCATGCCTAAAGAGGAATAAAACATCAAGAAAAAATATTGACTAAGATTCTCATAATTCATGCATGAAAGGGTTAAATACACTGTTGCCCAATAAAATGGAAGAAAATACCTCTTGTCATGAAATGATCGTGACAATGTGGTTTATTCTTGATAGATTAAGTGTAACTGGGACTCCGTATGCAATCATTACACCAGGTCAAAGGTCATTACTGATGTGTATTAACAGGATGAAAAAGAATGCACCTGAAAACAAAATTATTCCAACTGTATGGGCAACAGTGTATAAATGCAATCATTTATTGTGAAATTACAGTTATAATGTACCCACCTATAGCATTGTACAGTGGTTCTCCAGTCTCTTTGTCCCAAAACCAGGGTCGTCTCTCTCTGATTGGTCACCCCCACAGCTAAGAGAAAAAATGTATGTAACTCCACCCACAGTGAACAGTCGTGATACATCATGTGTTTACATCACCACTGTCCCACCTTTTATGTTGGAGATGTCGATGTTGAGCTGCTGAAGTTTCTCACACGTCCTCTCCATGCACTCGTAGACAGACTGAATGATCTCCTTTGGGTCCTCCTCCACCCAGCTGATGGAAACACACACACATGGGTTTGCATGTCAACAAACTAATGTACACATGTGCACACAGAGACAAAGACAACTCAGTTCTATAGCAGTTTAAGAGGGAGAGAAAAATATTTGGGCTAATATACCTGATTAGTGCAAATATTTTTGACATTTTAGGTGTCACATGTTAAATGTCTGAAAATGTTATGGCACAGGTGTCAAACATGCGGCCCGGGGGCCAAAACCGGCCTGACAAAGGGTCCAATCTGGCCCCTGGGATGAATTTGTGCAATGCAAAAATTACACTGAAGATATTAACAATCAAGGATGTTGAAATGATTTTAGGTCATTTTAATCTAAAGTGGGTCAGACCAGTTAAATACTACCATAATAACCTGTAAATAATGAAAACTACCAATTTTTCCTCTTTGTTTTACTGTAAAAAAAACCAAACAGTTAAATTACACAAAAATGTTTACATTTACAGACTAGCCTTTTACAAAAAAGTAAATAAACTGAACAAACATGAATAACCTTAAATGTCTTAATAGAAGTATGCGGAGTTTTAATAATATTCTGCCTGTTATTAAAAGTTTTGTGTATTTGTAGATCCTTTGTGATCTGTAAGGTGTAATGCACATGTATAAATGATAAACTATGGTGCAATATTGTACAAATTGCACTTATTTTTCTTAAGAATTTTTAGAGTGTTTATATTAGTTCATGTTATGTCCAAGTACAGTTGTAGATGTAAACATTTTCATTACAGAATCTTACTTTTTTCACTCAAAAACATAGAGAAAACTTCGGAGTTGGCATTATTCATAAGTTATTATCCTATTATTTATATTATTTTACTAGTCCGGCCCACTTTAGATCATATTAAGCTGAATATGGCTCCTGAACTAACATGAGTTTGACACCCCTGTGTTATGGTATCCATCCTGAGGTATTCATCCGTGAGTCTAAAAAGAAATGACATTCTGTTTACTATCATAAACAGCAGAGGAAAGATAGCAAATATGACATGAAAAGCAAGTTGGTGTACACTTTTAGTTGTCTTGTTTTAGAATCAAAATCAGAATTCTTTATTAATCCTAGGGGGAAATTATTGAACAATCATCAAATTATAATCAACTATTAAAATATTTACCCTAATGATTCATTTTCCTTTCAATAAACTAATCAGTGAATAAGCCATAGCAACTTTAACACATACACATGTATTTTGGACTTTAACTAAAATCTTGATTCTCTTAATAATGTTTTTATTATTTTGTCCATATTAGACAAATCTAAATAAAATGTTGAATCTAAAAGGTTCAGAAAAAAGAAAATATTCACCTACAAATAACCTAAAGCAGAGTTCTAAAAAGTTCCTTGACTACCTTTATATTGTTTTATTCCATCAGTCAACACATGGACACACTGCTGAAATACATTAGTGGGCTATTAGAGTAGGGCAGTGGTTTCCAACCTTTTTTTGGCTGTGAACCCATTTTAACATCACAAACTTCTGGCGAACCCAGCCATTCAAAACGGAGACATTTTTGTGCTAAAATTAGTTTTTGGCTCATGTAATAGTTTGTTATACTATGTCGCAAATAAATGTAAATTTTAGATGACATTTAGACTACATAATGTATATTATTATGGACGGAGGCAGAAAAGCCAGGTGTAGATTACTGCACAAAGTGAGAATTTTATTTCCTTGGTCAGGATGTGTACAGTCAGTCCAGCTTGGATTTACAAGGCTGACAATTAATACTGAACAAACAAGAACTCAAACTATGAATTATGAAAGAACTGCAGCATCTGAAACTGACCACATGAACATTGAAGATAAACAGTACCACAGTGCTTCAGTTTCAGCTTCAGAGTTTGGTCATGTCTTTTATGTATTGGGATTGTCTCTGTCAACTCACCATATATTTTTTATTAGTAAGTTTTTATTTTATCAATCACTAGAAATTTCAGGCAACCCCAAAGTTGAAAACACTGGAGTAGGGGTTACTGGGGTAACATGCTTTCATCAACCAGTCAGAGAACAAAACTGTTTAAAGTTTGAGGTCGTTTGAGTAAACCAAACCCCAAACTATCAGCCAGAGTTACAAAAGCTCTGTGTGATGTAATCCTGCAGCATGACCTCATGCATGTATTACTTGGAACATGAGAATACTGTATGTGGATACAGTGTGTGCTCTCTATGCAGTCCCAGGTTTTTGTTTTTTTTTTGTTTTGTTTTGTTTTGTTTTTTGTTATGTGCATTGCGACAGGTTAAACCAGACAAACCAACCTTAGGTGCTGTGTTCAGGTTGTTCATCAACCAGATTTTACAAGGAACAGGAAGGGCTGGATGTCAGACTACAATCTGTTGCATATGTCAAATAAAATCATCTAAAGTGAATTGTAGGTTGTAACTTGAGTAAGATACACAGTCAAAGTACTGTGCAAAAGTCTTATGGCACCTCTAGTTCTGTTGATTATCAGGGTTGAAATGAGCATACATGTTTATTCCTCATTCTCTTCTCTTCAGATACAACAAGAAATACAGAAAATATGTGCTCAGCCTTAAAAGACACACAAAAAACTGAATTAAACGGGTTGTGTAAAGGTTAAAGTCACTGTTTATTATGACCCCTGACCCCGTGACAGGAAGCACCAACAGTTACAAACATCTGACGTGTTGAATGAAACCTGTCGAGGTAAAATTTATTTATATATCACAAATTAAAAACAGTCTCACTGTTCAAAGTGGTGTACAAGATTAAAATATCAAGTAAAAAAATAAAATAACAATAAAAACATCAAAAACTGTTGAAAGAAGCAGCACAACTCATTAGAAGACAATAAAGTACAACAACAATATAATAACCAGCCCAGATGGAATCCAAACTCAAATTGTGTTAAAAGCCAGTGCAAAAAGGTGTGTCTTAAGAAGACATTTGAAGTGCTGAAGTGAGTCAGCAGTCCTGATGCGTGGAAGCGTTCCAGAGTCTGGGCCCTGCCACAGAGAAGGCTCTGTCTGCACCAACATTTAGTTTAGTACAAAGCACATCAAGAACAAGCTGACAAGTGGACCGAACTGTACACACAGGGTTGTGCAAAGTCAAAAATCCACTGAGGTATTTGTGAGCTGGACCGTTAAATGATTTAAAAACAATTAATAAAATCTTGAAATGTGTTCTTATAGAATCAGGGAGCCGATGGAGGGAGGCCAGCACAGGAGTGATATGATCCCAGCGCCTTGTGCCAGTGAACACAATCTGCAGGCGGTTTTAAAGAGTTCAGGCCAACATACAGAGAGTTACAGCAGTCCAGCTGGGACAAAATACGAGTAATTCGTTAGTCTCAAAGCATAACTGCCTAAGTCATATTTTTGGCCAAATTGTGATATCTGCATAAGTTTACTCTCATACCACTGCTGCATCATTGGCTACGATCTGAAAAAAATATGACTTAGGCAAGTATTCTGTGAGGCTAATGGTATGTATAACTCATTCACAGTTAACAAGGGGAAGGTAAGACTGGTATAAAACATCAGAAAATTAATGCAATAAATCTCATATCATCTGAACAAAAGGGTTAAAGACATGTTAAGTGCAAACGGAGGTCACACTAAAGCTGTTTTTTCCCTTAAACTATTGTTTTAATGCTATACATACTTCCCACATATCCAGATTGCATCTTAACCCATAAGGTATTCTTTTACATACTTTCAGAGTAGCCTACCCCCATAAGTTTTACTCTCCATTTTACATTTTCATTGTCCTATATATTGTAATTGCTCTTTTATCTATTTGTTACATCTTTGTATTTTATGCATTGTCTGTTTTTATCTTGTTGTATGGTGTCCTTGGGTGTCCTGAAAGGCCCTTATAATAATTTTTTACAATTATTATTATTATTATTATTTTTATATTATTATTATTATTAAAGACCCAGGTCTACTTTTGTGGCAGTTCCCAATAAATTTTTCTCTCTATTTAACCTTTACTTGAGTGATTTATCATCCCGTATTATCATATTACTTTCTGTATTTTGTATTTTCACTGTAAATCATGTATTTTCCTATAATTTAATTTTGTATTCTTAATTTAGAAATTCATGAAAACTCAGAGTAAATTCAAAGGTTATTACATCAAAGCAGAGGAAAACTGAGAAAAAAGTGGCGTTTTAAGCAAAGATATCATTAACTGAACATAAAACAAGTGTGTCCATCCACTGTCATTGATCCAACTCCATGGGTTTTACTAGTGAATCACTGTTGTAGAAGATGACGGTGTTTCACTACAGAGCCTCTGAACGTCCAAATGGGTCATATCTGATGACCATGAAAAGATGAAAAACTGCTTTTTATACCAATTATTTACATGTATTGATAGGATTAGTGGATCATCAGGTATTAAACAGTTTAGATCAGTAGATAGTTTGGGATGTTTCAATCTTTATGGGTTAATACAGAGGCTTAGAAATGCATATGTGTAGAAATGTACTAAACCAACAAACCTACTGTTGGACTTGGACGTTTGCACAGGACTGTACCAAAGGAAAGGAAAGGCCTATCATTACATTCTGCAATGCATCTCCTGTTTAGGCTTTATTTTTCTGGATAATGCATGGGAATCAGGCCTGAACACACACTGTCTGTGATACAAAGCTGAAGGAACTCACCCTTCCTTGGGGAAATTCTGGTTGATCTCTACTTTGTGGTGACTGATCAGTTTGGCTGTTTTAGCATTGAAAACCTATGAAGAGAAAAAGAGCACATAAGCAACGGAGAACTGAGAAGAATGAGGAATACAGAGGAGACGGGTAGAAGAAATGCTTAAAGAGGCACACAAGGCGTAGGTTTTATTATATGTTGAAGAAGAGCAGATAAGAGGGGACAAACAGACAGGTAGGGCAAAGAGGAGACAGGTTATTACTACAATACTGGAGGTGAAGAACCTGTTATAAACACCAGCTGTGAGGTTCACGCAGGGACGACAGAAGAACATGCAGGAATTCATATGCGGTATTATAGTAACTGTGTCCTGCAGTCAGACAGAAGTCAGCATCCGTTCTAATCAGGTAATAGGATAAACCTCCTGTCCACACAGCAGAACGGATATACACTTTACTGTTGGGTGATATGAATGAACACAGCACTACAGGTGGAATGCAACCAAGTACTAAAGTACCAATGAGCAGAATTTACTTAACTTTTACTTTACTTTACTTTACTTTACTTTACTTTAATTTACTTTACTTAAGTATTTTAATTTTATGCAGCTTTTTTCTTCTACTCCAACATGTCAGAGGCTAATATTGTACTTTTTATTCCACTAAAACAACAGCAGGTTTTTCTGAACGTGAGAAAAGTTGATTTTTTTTTTTTTTAAGAAATATGTCTTTCTCAGAAAAAAAACAAACAAAAAAACAGGATGATCTTATAGAACAGGGGTGTCAAACTCATTTTTGTTCAGGGGCCACATTCAGCCCAAATTGACCTCAAGTGGGCCGGACCAGTGAAATAATAACAGTAAAAAAAGTAAAATTATATTATGATCAGGTTTACATCACAAAGTTTCCTTAAAAATCGGAATAACATGAACAACTTGAATTGTCTTAAGAAAAACAAGTGCAATTTTAACAATATTCTGCCTCGATTTATCAGTTTATCAGTTTATCATTTACACATGTGCATTACAATCGCATAAAACATTTAGTAACAGGCAGAATGTTGATAAAATTGCATTTACTTTTCTAAGACATTCTGTTTGTTCATATTTGTTCAGGTTATTCACATTTTTGTAAAAGTATTGTTTGGTAATATAAACATTCTCATGTAATTTTACTTTTTTACACAAAAAAAAACAAAGAGAAAAATTTGGGGTTGTCATTATTTATAGGTCATTATGATAATATTTTACTGGTCTGACCCACTTGAAATCTAATTGGACTGTATATGGCACCTGAATTAAAATGATTTTGACACCATTGATTCTTAATATCTTCAGTGTAATTTTTGCATTTCACAAATTCATCACGCGGGCCAGATTAGACCCTTTGGCGGGCCGGATTTGGCCCCCGGGCCGCATGTTTGACACCTGTGTTATAGAATATGCCACATGCTGTAGATTAAAGTACCAGCAGTATCTAAAATGTTCAAATGAGCTCAACCTAAAACATGTACAACAGTAAAATGTAGATACAACAGTAAAATTAATCCAAAAAATATCATATATACTAGTATAACACTGACAGGGAACATTTTGCTTCACATTGACTAGTTTTACTTTTCATTCATTGCACTCTGCTGTTACTACTTAATGCCTATTTTTTTTATTGGGTTTGTGATCCAGAACTTTCCTATAGTAGAGTATTTTTACAGTGTAGTATGAGTAGTTACCAACTTAAGCGGCATCACTTGATAGTTCTTTAGTGTCATGGCAGAATTCCAGGATTTCCTTTCAGCACTTGTAATCAAGGGGTCTAAGCGGACTTGAGACTTCTGCATCTACTCCTTGCCTGTGTTTTCAGGGCTGCAGATGCCACTGACACCCTGATTTTTTGTATTTCAGACGTGAACGACAGCTGTAATTAACCACTTTCAATCAGATTTCATTAAATGTGACCAGGATGTGGTTCTACTCCATGACCTGCCTTCATTTTTAGTCTTTCTGAGTTCATTCAGCAATCATTTGTTATCATTTTGCTGATAATGCTTCCTTACTTTAACTTAACCCTTTTAAACCCTGACATGTCTGTGGTGAGCATTCTGAATGTATGAGTAATTTTAAAAATTCCTAGATATTCAATCATTTGCTCAATAGGAAAAATTTCAAAACGTGCTGATAGATTAAGCCTTGTTCTTTCCATAGACATCTGAGCATGCTCAGTGCAGACGACCCACAATCACGCTGCAACCTTGAGCTCTTCATGATTCTCTTTAAAAAGGTCACTGACTCCAACACAGGGCAAAAGCCAACCCAACTGACCCTGAAAGGAGAGACATGAGGCTGAGTCCAACTCACACAGTTGGACATTAGACAAAAATGATCTCTCCTGTTCATAAAAGATAGTCAGTCCGTAGCAGCGGGTCAGATCATGCACAAGGTGAATCATCGTTCACTGACACTGTTTATGGGAACACATTCAACATCTCCTATTGTTTGTTAAGCCACAAGTTAAGGAATCTGCATGTCTCCTGTGATGATCCCTGCCTGCAGCTACCCTTCAAAAATATTCAGATAAGTTTACTTTAAATAATCCACAAAAAGCTGATTTTGATCTAAAACGCGTATGTTCATCATGTGCCACTTCTCCAACTCTACAAAGTAAAGCAAAAAATAAAGTCTGAGCTCATATATGATCACTCTTATTCACTTACAGAGATATTGCTTATTAGAGCGTCTCACAATGTTAAAAAATAAAGCTTTAAAGTTTCCCACTTCTCCATTAACCTGAATATTGACAATCTGCAGACACAGCTGGAAATGCAGGTGATAGTGCACACAAATAAAACACAGACAATTCAATTACTATGAAACAAATGACCCCTTTATAATACAGTTCCTCCTTATAGTATGTGTTGTCAAAGGATTAAATTGTGTTTTCCTGAATGACTGCAAAAATACCATCAAATAAAGTCTTATATGACACTTTATTTGGGGGCGAAAAAAATCAAACAGACAAAACCTGCGTCAGCTTTGCTCAGGTATTTAGCTGACTTAATCACAGTCTGATAGCAATTTACACTGAACCTTAAAAACAACCTTCTATGTTAAAGTTTAACCTCAAACTAACCTTTTCTGTGCATGACCTGCAGAGCAGATGAGGATTCACCCAGCGCTTACTTCACCAAGGACGCAGTGCAGTCATAACATCCGATTGCATTAGATAAATGAATTCTGGACCACTACAGTTTGATACAATCAGTAATTTTAAGAAAATAAAGTCTAAAGATGGGAAACAGGCCTTGTGTGCAGATTATGGTGTTTTCTCTTTGAGCTGATGTCAAACATTACTGCCACAAATAAATCTTTAACTGGTTCTGAGCTGAAAACTGGGATCCACAACATTCCTGTAAGTAAAGTTCTAAAACTTTCCCACAACTTTTAAAGAAATGAAAACATAATTTCCAGCAAAGTTTCATTTTGTTATGTTCATATTTGCTTGAAATACCACAAGATTATGCAAAAATGCACTGTGTCTAGTTAAATAATGACAGTAAAACGCCATTCCAGTACCTGAGCTCTTTGCAAACTGAAGGAAAACCCTGGTTTGAAGACAAAATGGAGAAGCAGATTGTGACAAACTAAGAATACTGTTACTGCTTCCATAGAAATGAAGAGGGTCAGCAGCAGCTGGGCACTGAGTTATCGATCATCAGCAAGTAGGACCTCCTCAATAAAAGCAGAGGTTTTAACAAACTGCTGATCTGGGGCATTCAAGTGTATATAAACAGAATGTCAAGAGAATGAACTTTGACAAGCAATTGCTGCTTCCTATTAATCTGGGAAGAATTGAAGACCTTTTAAAAGACCATCAGTCTACAGTTCGAAGGATTACCCACAAACAGAAGTCACATAAGCGCTCCATTTTGGCTTCATTTTCGTTTAACAAATGATGCCAAAGCAGAATCTGCTGTTTGATGCTTGTTGTTGAGGACTGGATGATTTTTTATAATGTCTTGATACATGAAACCATTTTTTTTTTCTCATGACTGTATGAATTGAGAAATCTCTGTAGTTTTTCCCCTTCTTTATAGTTCAGGTGATGAGAAAAACCTCCATGGGCCTCACCTAATTGTATATGGCTGGTGGAAACCATAGGCCTATACAACACTACTACAGAACAAGAGAATTAAATCACAATTAATGAGCTGGGCCTTGTGTATGTTTATCACTCCACAGTGTTATGGTTGGAGAGAAATGCACATTTTGAGAAGTTTTCCCACAGAAAATCCTTGCTACTGCTGTTGAACTCCTATAACTATTCTTCTTAACTGGTCCTTTTATCTCCTTTTATTGACTTTGACGTGGACAATAAGACTATGTTTACCACTGTAGTTTTTTTTAGCATCTTTTATATTGTTACGTAATATATTATTAATTGCCAGCTCTGGCAATTAGTTAATTAAACCCTCAGAAAAGGATCATTAGTTGCAGCTAAACTCTTTAAACCCTGACCAAAATGTTGAATTCAGTGCCAAGTCTGAATCTTCCAGTTGACCTATTTGACAAAGCCTGATGTCACTCATCATTTCTCACTAAAAGAGGATTCATTTTTACACAATACACACACACACACACACACACACACACACACACACACCACACAACACCTACACTTACAGTATTCATTGCTTCCATGTACTTTTGACTAGTTTAATGTGACTCACTCTAAGGTCATACAAAACTCCTCATTTGCAACATCCTGCTTTTGTTTAGCACAACAGTTTCAGTTTTCTTCTTCAGGGTAAATCTCTGTGTCTTACATGTTTGACATTATAGTTTTGTTTTCTGTATTTTCACTGCAAATGCACAAGCCTTGTAATAAAGATAACTTAGTATATTAAACATGAAACATGACAATGGTAATTTAGGTGGGGTTTTGACTGGTAAAAGAGGGTTTTTACGTTGTTCTTGTCAGTAAAAAGAGAAAAAAACTATCAAATAAAAACACTGATTTGAAACAGTACTAGGCTGATAATTCATACATGTACAATGACAGGATTATTAAATCGGTTGCACTCCTGTAGAAGTGCTTTATGATGATGTAACTAAATATAATGCCTTAGTTACTCATACATCTTACTAAAAATTATAGATGATGGATTACTGAGCTAACATGAAAATTGAAATTATGCGTAAATACCTGAAACCATAAAATAAAGTACATGATACAACAAGTAAACACATGGTTAAACAGTTGAACTGCATTCATTTATTATTAGGCTACTATAGTTACTGAATTTATAGGACTAAATATACAGCTAAAGAGTATAACGGTACACACTGCAAAAAGAGGATTGTTCTCATTTTTTTTAATCTATAAAGAAAAATATCCTTGACAAGAAAGTTTTGTTTTACAAAAGTCATCCCATTTTCATGAACTATATCTAACTTATTCTCATTAAGATGATTCAGCTTATACTGAGCAAGAAAAAGACTTGAACCATGGTTTCCATGAATTTCCAAGGAACAAGATGACTGATGAGTGCACACAGTTGCAGTTTAAAATACGAATGCTTCTGATGATTTGATTAATCATAATTTTTTGTATGCTTTTTGAAGAAATGCTGTTGTATTTTACGAAACTTTCACTAATTGTTTTTCTCAGAGTTGAGATACAAATTCTTTAAGTCAGCTCATTCAATGAAGGAAGTACTTGAGTTCAAGAAAGTATGTCCTGTTGCACACTTTTTTATATACTTGAGAATCTTAGGTGGTTCTGGTACAGCAAGTAAAAAATTATTTAAATCAGCATTTTCAAGAAAATAGAATACTCATGTTAAGTACACATTTGTTACATGTAAGTATTTATGTGCTTGTCATAGCCCAAAACAATTCTATTAAAATTTAACTTCTTTTACTTGTTTTACGTCTTAAAGTGGTTAGATTTATATGTTAGTTTTAAGGAATTTATCAAAGGATTCTAATGAATAAACCTTCAAATATTGGTGAATAAGGGTTTGAGATGATCTAGCAGCATGACAACAAAATAATACCAGCTTACGTGTGAGAAAACTACTATAACAAATGAACATGTAAGCTTTACAGTCATAATGAATAACAGTGTTGACATGTTTATCTGGTTTATCATCTATAGCATTGTAACAAAAGACAAGGTCACCAAAAGCACATCAGAATATATTGTTTTGGTATAATGTTTTGGTGTAAATAATTGAGATTTTTCATGAATTTTTGATGACACAGGTGAAAAAAAGTAATGTTTCTCAAAAAATGACTAACACATTTAGGAAGGTGACAATATGAAAATGAGTGAATACGTGTCCATGAGTAGTTAAATGCTGAAGGCTTATGACACAGGTGTCAAACATGGGGCCCAGGGGCCAAATCTGGTCCGCCAAAGGTTCCATTCTGGCTCGCAGGATGAAAGTGCAAAAATTAACCGAAACAGTCAAGGTTGTCCAAATCATTTTGGTTCAGGTTCCACATACAGACCAATGTGATCTACAGTAAAAATAACAATCACAATAACCTAGAAATAATGACAATGACAAATTCTCTTTGTGAAAAATTATGTGGAAAAAATTGAAGTGAAAAAAATAACATTACACTGTGAAAATATTTACATTTACAAAACTATTCTTTCAAAATAAAATGCAAATAAATACATAAATAAAAACAAAGATGAACAACCTGAAATGTGCAGTTTTAACAATATTCTGCCTGTTACTAAATGTTTGGTGCATTTATGGATCCACTGTGATCTGTTGTGTTAATAATAAGAGATGTAATATTGTAGAAATTGTTCAAATTTTAGTTCCAAACTCCAAAATTTTAACAATATTCTGCCTGTTACCAAATGTTTATGTAACACTGTGTGTAATGCACATGTATAAATAATAAGTCGAGGCATAATATTGTTCAAATTGCACTAATTTTTCAAATGAAATTTCTATTTTTTTCAGGTTATTCACATCTTTTTGTAAAATGTAAATACTTTCATAATTTAATTGGTTTTTTTTTGTACTAAAACAAAGAGAAAAACTTGGATTTGTCATTATTTATAGGTTATTAAGTCATTATTTTACTGGTCTGGCCCGCTTGAGATCAAATTGGGCTAGATATGACCCCTGAAGCAGACTGAGTTTGACACCCCTGGCTTATGAGTAAACCTGTCTGTCACTGTGACACAGCTGACATCTAACTAACCTGCACTAACTTCACCAAACTCACCAGAAACCGGGTCGAGCTCGTGCCCTGGTCGATGGCAGCCACCAGAGGATCCATGGGTGAAGGTTTACGTGTCTGGTCTAGTTCGTAAACTTGGTCCTTCTGTCACTTTCTATGTCGGTAAGAGACACTTCCCCTCATGTGGGATGAATGACGGGCACTGAAAACCACAGGATTAAGTAGGACGACGCAGCGGATCCGGCCAATTAGAACACAGTAATTGGATGAACGTCAGAAGGCGTCGGCTCCGGGCTGACCAATCAGAAGAAGGGGCAGGTTCTTAAGGGCGACGCAGGAAAATCCACATTAAAAACAGAAATACAATTTCTACAGAAAAACTGAATATTGATTTATTTTTATTTTTCAGATTTTCAGGATTTTTTTTTTAGAAACATTTTTCATTTTAATTTCTTTACTGAATGTCCTTTGCAGTGGACAGTGTTTGTTTTTTAAACCATTCATGCATGAATTATGAGAACCTTAGTCAATATTTTTTTCTTGAGTGTTTTTATTCCTCTTTAGGCATGAAAAAAGTAATGCAATTGAAATTTTTTTATGAAACAATTTTTCATGGAGTTACAAAAATGTTCACTCAGCTGGACACCATGCTTTTAATTTTTGAAGCAAAGAAACGTGCATTTAAAACTCATCATCAGAAAGTGATATACTGTGAAAACTATGACATAAAAACATTTTTAATGAGTGCTAATCATATGTTTCCTCACATTTTTTTCATACTCTAATACTAGTTATTACTCGTTTCATGAAGATAATATCCTCCTGACACCCAGGAAATTGACTCTTTTAGCTTTTTTTACATTAAAAAATTGTCTTGATAGGAAACTGCAAAATGCAACAATTTTTTCAGATACATTTTAAAAATTATTTTTATTTATTGATTGATTTTTTTTTTTTTAATGGAATGTCCTTTGCAATGGACAGTATTTTTTAAGTTAAACTGTCAAACTTTTGTCCCCTACAGAGGACAAAATGCATTGCTGTCCATTGTAGTGACCACTATGCATGAAAGGGTTAATTTCATTTATTAAGCAAAGCTGTGGAACTCTTGTCCACTACAGAGGACAAAAATGCATTGGTGGGTTTCAATAGGACATAAAAGCTTTCAAGATCAATATATTTATAGATATGGATTGACAGAACACACAACTACTGTATAACAACTGTATTGACAGTTGTTGTGCATTAACTGTTGCCAAAGAAACCCATTCCAATAAATGTATAATTGAAAAGCACATTTTTTTGTGCTCGGTGGTATGAGTGTGAAAAACCAATGTTACTGTTAATCAGTGGCTATAATAATTTATGCATCTATTTTCTTATTTCTTGTGATGGTCACAGGGTGTAATAATTCAACACACAAAATTACTTTACATGTTGTATATTCAAAATAATTCATTTTTTCTGTTTTTTTTCCATCTGAAAACATGATGGCATCATGATAACACTCATGTAGGCATTTATCAAAATATCTGAAAATTAATTAGTATTTGCGGTACCAGTGTGACTAATATTAGAACTGAGAGTTAACAATAAAATTAAAGAATCTAAATTCTACACAATGTAAGGGGGACTGGGTGTAGTTTTCTTACTTCATGCTTGGCATCTCTGACCCAATGTTTGAGCTACAGGTCTATTATATAGATAAAAGCTCATCAAGTAAGATCAAGATATGTAATCACAAACAACTGTCGGTTTCTTCTTTGTTTTCTTGAAGAATTTTTTTCCCAATTGTTTATTTATATCCTCAGCATATCTGCTGCTACAACACTGTCAGTATGCAGTTACTGTGTATCAATGTACTTAAGTTGTATGTAGACTGTCACAACAAATGTCCTTCTTTAAGGACAATCCTTTTTTATTTTGACCTCCTCTCCTCATTCCTTATGTATCACACATCAAATACTTCAAATGCATACTTTCAGGAAGAGCATTTTTGTACAGTGAGTAATGAAGTTCACCATGTTACTTAATGGAATTGTCCTTGAGTTTGAGTTTTTCTTTGAAACCAAGACCGGAAACAAACTAACGGAAAACTACAGTATGTTACGGAGGTGTCGGTCTACCACGTGCACCAGAGCTTCAGTGAGTTTGGCGTTGATTCTACAGACAGCACACTGGTGTAGCCTTGCAGCTGTTGCAGCTGACCCTTCTCTAAGAGCAGGGTGTCTCACTGCCCACCCTTCTCTTCTTTCAGTCAGGTGGGTTCCTTCGTCTGTTGATATTAAAGGCCAAAAATAGTACAGATCTGTAATGGGCTTTGACAGGATTCTTTGTCTCAGTCTGAAGACAGGGAGACCTGATCTACCACTACAATCAGTCATGTACGGATCAACATGATAGTAGTCTTCAGATTCTTTAAGAAAAAGGACTAATACACTATATGGAAAAAACTTAAGACTCTGCTTTCAACATCATGCTTCATTAAACTTATGTATATCAGAAAAATATACATGGAGTATGAACAGTCCAAGTGCATTAAAATGGTGCTGTTACATTGTTTTGGATGCTTCCTGTGGTGGAATTGTTTACTACTTTATATACAGTTAGTTATGTAATCTGCAGCAGCACATCATGAGATCATGTTTGTAGCATCACTATGCTACAACCACACATCTTTAAAAAGTTCAACTTTTTCAGTAATCTGTTTAAGCATTTATTTCTACTCAGCACTAAGGGAGCACTTCACCCTTCAGTTTATCACATTCAAAACTACCAATTTGGGGGAGACATGGTTTCACTGGGTAGGAACTAGATTAAAAAAATAACATCTGATAGGCAACTGAAGTGGTATGAAAAGAATATTTCCTCTGAAGTTACATATAATGTAAATAGTCAGGCAGAACCACCTCAGGTTTATACTCCAGTAAATGTAACTACTTCACTACTACAGACTCGTAATTTTTAGTATGTTTAGGACTGACCAAAGTCCCACCAGAGCATTGAGCGAGTAGTTTCTTCATCTGAAACATCATGGAGCTGTAACTGCAAATTGCCACTAATTAACACTATGTATTCAGTTTATTACTTTGCTCCAGTGACTTTCCACTTCATCAAATGTAACTTCATAGCTCAGAACACTGTGATTACTTCATCTGTGTACAGATTTGCAGGTTAACACAAATGCCTGGTCAAATTTTAATGTAAACTGATGCAAATGAAGTGTGTTCAAAAAGAAAAAAACGTGGATGTGGTGATTTTTTTCCCCCCTCTACAATTAAACAACACACAACACACTGAGAACTTCACAAATTTATGGTTTAAGGATTTATATTCCAATCTGATGCAGCGATATTAGAAAAGAGTATTTTGTTACTTAGGGAATCTTCTGTGACATCAATACATTTACAAAACACCTGTTATACAAGTCAGGAACAAATGGGCTAAATAATATCTTCCAACAGAGGCAAACTGTACATTTCACAGCCTCCGCTTTACAGTAGAGTCTGTATTCATAAACGGCCGCTTCTCCACAAACACAGGAAAGAGTCTAGGAGGAGAATGTTGGGCCAACTCAGCGAGAGAACTGTCTTTTGTCACCCTTTCCTTTGTTGACGTGCTTGAAGATTTTAGACTTGTGTACATTTTTTGACTTTTGGTATCCAAATCCTCCTCCACCGCCACGTTTCTGCATCTTGATTCCTTTACTGCTGTGGACGTCTGAGAGGGAAGGTGTGGGTTAAGGAGAACAATGTGTTCCTTGAAAACAGGACATTTTTTCCTCTAAATTTAAGTCATCCTAAGAGGTTTACTCAAAACTCCAAGGCTGGTCTATTCTCTACCACATAGAAAAAAAATCTATTCAAAAAAAATAACATAGAAAAAAGAAATTATTTAAAGGTGGGGTTAGAAAAACGGTTCAAGCAAGCTACATTTTGAAAATACTCAATTCAAAAGCCCAAACCCCTTTCTTCAGACGTCCCTCCAAAGCCACGCCTCCAGAATAGTGGTACACGCAATGTTTGTTCCCAAGGGTTCACGAGCGCTGCACAGTGCACAGCAACAATTCCCTGCCTCCGTCCCTGGCTTGGACTCCGACGCCGTCTACAGTCTGGTCCATCCGAACCGTCTCCGACACTGGCTGAGGCTCCGTCCCCTGCTCCGGTCCTGTACGCCTCGGGCTCCTATCCCGACTACGGCCCCGACTCGCGTATCCATGCATACCTCATTCAGTTTCCTCTAACACCCCCGCTCTTCCAGAACAGCCCCAGTTCCTACCTATGTGACTAATGTTACATTTCTTAGTGATTTATGTTAGTGACAAAACAGTTTGCCGGTGAACTTTCTATCCTAATATAACCAGGTTCTGGCTTCCCTTCCTGTACAAGTCCTTCTAGCCTCTGGGAACGCGTGATTCATGTATGAAGAGCAGTACGCACAGAGGGGGGGAAGGGGGGAGGGGGGAATGGCAGTTGAGTTTGATAGACATACCACTGTTCAATCATTTTGAGTGGGCACTCAAAATGATTGGATGGTGTTTTTTCAGTCCTGTCCATTCCACAGGTGACTGATTTTTTAAAAAATTTTGTGTTACAGCATTTAATTAATTAGTTGTAATCAGAGTGTGAAGGGGATTTTAAGGAATATAGTAAAAAACACCCCAGAAAACATCTCAGACCCCACCTTTAACCTCCTAACTTTGTGTCTATTAAATTACCCGACTGATAAAGTGTGTGTTTCTGCCTCCTAGTGGTTAGAAAAAGACTTTCTGGCCTTCGCTCTACACTCACTTGCAAGTAAAAGTCAAGTCCTTCAACAATGTTAAATTAAAAAAATCTAAAAACCACATTCAACAGACAGTGTCAAGCCACAGCAAAGGATACTCAGGTCAACAAAGGGGGGAACTTTGAAGCCAAAGGACAGCGCCACCATGGGGAGGTTGAGGGTGCTGACACTGTAGATCTGTTTGAGTGAGTGGGAGTCGTAAGCCCTCACATATGACTTGTAGGCTTCCTGGGCTGACTTGTGGAGGTAGTAGTTCTTCTCGATCAGCTTCTCCAACTGAGGAACAAGGAGGTCAGTAGACTTTAGCAGAGCCATGCATTCAGTGGTTCTTTCAGACAAAGTGCAGTCATGAATTTCTTGAAACACCAAAGCTACTTCTTGCAGCCACATTTACACCCAGCCTAATATCCCACTTCAATTCAGAATGTACATACTCTCAATTTCATAAAGGTCATGCAAACTGCAGGTTTCAGCAGAATTCTATTTCTTATTGCACTTTGCGACATACACACACATATGATAACGGTAAATTCTGTGTGTTGTAGACAAACCAACTACCCAACAGGCTGGAGTAGAGATGCATGTCCAAAAGAAAAGCCCACATTTCTAAGCAGGAGTACAAAAACACCTACTTTTAACATTTTAACAGACTATGACAGTAACAGGGTTTTGATCATCGCAATACTGATCTTTTCAAGGTGGCAGGTAAGAAAATGAAAGAGGGTTGAAACAATATTAACTGACAATTTTGTTTATTTCAAAGTTGTCAATCCAATATACACAATACACAATGTCCTATCCTATCCTTCATCAATGTATGCCTACAGTTCAGGAGGAATACCAGTGGAATATTCAGTTTTATTAGCCATGTAAAGACCTTAAAACTGCACCAATATGTGTGTGTAGACAGTCGCTAAAACAAACAGATTTGTGCATACCTGGGACTGAATATCTGAGATCTTACTCCAGGAAAACTCAAACTCACTTAATGGAACCTGAAGAACAAAAAACACATGGTATGTATTCACGGTAAAAAGGTTGTTTAAGTTACGTTTGATGCAAAAAGCATATTCATGAAAACCTTTTAAAGATTAGAAAAACACCACATAATATAAGAGCAAACTGTATCTACCAAATCACAGTTAGCGGTGGGTACCTTGGCTTGTTTGAGGAAACGCAGGAAGCCTAGTTCTTCAGGCCGGAGGATCAGGAGCGCGTGGCCTCTGCCATTGATCCCTCGTGCCGTTCTTCCTACTCGGTGGATGTACTCCTGTTGAAGAGCATCAAACAATAAATAAGCACTGATATGGATGTAAAAGTATCACTAAGAACACTGGCAGATAAGTGACAAAGTTTGCAGTTTACTACTACCCCTGCCTGGTTGCACAACACTTCGCCCCTCCTGCTCATTGAGACCCTGTCTACCCAGGGATTTGTTTTAAGTATCAACTTTCAATCTTTTCAAAAAATGTAAAAATGAAAAAGAAGCAAAAATTCAGAGAAAGGCACATATAAAGACCACGTGTGTGAAACTGGAAAAGAATTGGATGAATAGTGCCCAAGAAATCGGTTGTACAAAATTACTAAGTAGAAATTTTTAGAAAAAGTTGTAAAAAATCTAAAAACTGAAATTCAGCCCTCAAACTCCCTCTCCTACTAAAGAATCTGGTGAAAAGTCTTCGAGAAAAGGGTTAGACCATAATCTCAGGCAGATGGAATACCTGGTATAACTATATAAAACATAGCATGCCCACACTTGAAGTTTTTACATATACGGATGGACAGACGGATGACGAACTGATGACAATGCCCTGCAGTGAGGGCCGATGGTAAAAACTAAAGCCTAAGTATGTATCGAAGTATCTGTGGGTGACACAACCTTGGGGTCATCCGGTGGGTCATATTGGACGATCCAGTCCACCTCTGGGATGTCCAGCCCTCGAGCGGCCACGTCAGTACACAGCAGGATGCCAGAGTCAGCGTTGCAGAACTGGAAGAAGGTGGTGGTACGTTTGGTCTGCTTCTGCTTGCCCTGGAGACAGAACAACAGGAGAGGACATGTTTTAGCTGAATTTACACCCAAATGTATCACACATACGTGTGCTAAAACATCTGTCTTACATGAATGGCCATGACGGGCAGGTCGATGTAGTTGAGTAGCTCATAATGAAACTTCACAGACATACAGGAGGAGAAGAAGACCATGAGCTTCTTCTTGCGGTTCTTCTTCAGAAAGGTAAAGAGCAGCAGGAAGCGCTTTTCTGACGGACAAACCACGTAACCCTGAAGCACAACGGATATACTTCCTGTTAGGATTAATATGTCAACGACCTCAGAGGACAGACTTTAACGCAGAAACATGTACCTGCTCCAGTCCATCCACAGTTGCTTTGTCTTTGTTGTCATCCACCCCGACATACAGAGGCTCCTTCTTCAAGGAGATACGAGCCAAATCCTCCACTTTACGGGTCTGAGTAGCTGAAAACAGCATGGTCTGCCTCTTCTCTGCAAATTCAAACAAACAAAAAAAAAAAAAAAACAGAATACAACACAATCATTTGGAAACATTTCTTTGATTAAAACAACAGTACAACATGTGAATATAATGTCTTTTGTGGGTCTGAAATTGCTCTGACATGTATTTCAGTGAAGAAAAATGAGGCATTCTCAATGGACAACAATATATATCTTGCCATGTCGACCAGGTCTCAGGTTAAAGAGAAAATATGCTCATTAATGTAAGCTCTAATTGGACCATTTAGTATTCTAACCACAATTTTAGTGATTAAAAAGGGAAAAATTAGGTTCCTCTGGGCAGCAGTTAGTGAAAAATTACAAACAAATTAGTGATGATGAAGAGTGAAAACTGACCAGAGGGGGTAACACTAATAAAGCAGGGCTAAATGTCCTTGTTGTTCCTCCTGACAGAAGGATGACTGATGACTCCTTCCAAGGATAACCACAAGGGTCAATGTCTGCCTTTGTAGTAACCCATTTAATGATGGAAACAATGAAAGGGCAATACAGAAAAGGCAGTGTGGCTCAATGCAACAACAAACAAAGGTGTAATCTCATTCCCAAAATTATCACAGAAACTAGGGAAATCCTTCATAACATGTATCTAGTGTATAAAAGAGACCTGGTTATTGTCTGCTTAATGTTCCAGTCTGTTATTAGAATCATCTTGGAAACAGGAAGGCTGCTTAAACACCTGCATTTCTACACAAGAAAAGTGTTTTTCTAGTTGTGCGTGTATTCAAACAGGTTTTAATGCAGTTTATTAAAGCCTCTGTCAACATTATGGTCAATCTAAAGCCATCCCAATCCTCATTTGCTTGTGGCACAACAGTTACTCAGCTGTAACCAAATGCAAATACTCAACACTTAACTCAGTCGAGCCAAGAAAGACTTCAATGAATCTCACTAAAGTAGAAATGAGGATTAATTTTCTACTAATGTAAAATGGCAAGTTGTTCCAATTGAATGAAAATTAGTGCAAGACTTCTGTGGGTTCTGATATAAAAAATACCATCCATCATCAGGCTACCTGCTCTTATCTCTGGATTAGAGAGGACACTTCATAAAATCCTTTAAACCTTACATTTTACCCAAAAAATTCAATCAAAGTGTTCTAGAGAAAGCAAAAAAACATACTTGGCAGCAGTTTGATGATCTGCTTCAGTTCCTCTTCGAAGCCCACCTCCAAGATGCGGTCGGCTTCATCAATAATCAAACACTGCAAGTTCTTGAACATGAACCCTGGAGTATTCTGAAGACACACACACACACAAGATAAAGTGATTATGGAAATCTAAATACTACATTTCATTTCATTCCAGACATAAGATTCTCCGCTCACCTGGAGGTGATCCAGCAGACGGCCTGGCGTGGCCACCAGGATATTGACACCATTGGCCAGTTTCTGGGCCTCAGCTGAGCGGTTACTGCCCCCCATGATCAGACCGTATGTGTGCACATGGTGCGTCATCAGCTCCTTCAGTACACCATATGTTTGCATCGCCAACTCACGTGTAGGAGAAAGAATCACCACACCAGTACCTGAGAGGAAGAGGGATTTAAAGTTAGCTACACTTCACATCAACAAGAAGTCAAAATAACAGGCAGAGCCAAGGAACATGGAATGAGGATGTTATATCATGTTACCAGGGTTCCTACGGGTTTCTTCAACTTAAATTTAAAACATTTTAAGACTACATAGAACCAAATTTAATGCCTATTTCACGGCCATACCGGCAAAACTTTGTGACTCCTAGAATAAAGAAAAATGTATTTATTTACTTCAATGCCTTGATTCCCACCGTTCCGAGTCATATCTCACTGGAGGCTGCAAAGGTGGCGATAATTTGGTCCTAATTTCAGTATAAATTGTCAGGTTGGAACAGGTGGAACTGAGTCAACTATCGTTACTTTCTTAGCAGCTTGGACATTTACCAGACATTAAAACACAATACAGCAAACAGGTGTATGGCAACATAACATAAGACGCACCATATCAAAGTTTATACCTTTTAAAGCCTTTTTTAAGGTATTAAATGCAGATTTGTAAATTCAAGACTTTTAAGACTTTTTAAGATCCTGCAGGAACGCTGTTACACTCAATTGTTGCAGTCTTGCTTGGTGACTAAATCTACAACTTTACCAGAATTATTTTTTCCTTTATTTGAGTTCTGTCCAATCTGTTGATATTTACAGATTTGTCCCATTAATGAGAGCTGTGAGGGTTGCTTTTACAAGTAATGATACTACTGATGAATGTCAAATAACTTCTCACACCATGTCTTTGTACTAATGTCTTCAAACCCAGAGGTTCCCAGTCAAATGTCAGAGAGATCACAGTGAAATAATAAACCAGGTGTAGAACTCACCATTCCTGGGCATGAACTTGAGTTTGTAGATGAGCTCTATAGACGGGATGAGGAAGGCCAAGGTTTTACCGCTGCCTGTCTTGGCTGCAGCCAGGACGTCCCTGCAAAAAGCAAAACCCAAACACAAGCTGTCACAAGAACAATATTTTTGCAATATGACTGAAATCATTGCTATTGGAGAGACTGGTTTACATGGCGGCTAAACCACGTGATCCCATAAGTTGTATGTTTACATGCTCCGAAGCATTAAATCATAACAAAACTTTGTCCAAATGTGATACAGTAGTTCAACCTGATGAGAAGTGTTTAGTCTACCAGAAGCAAAACAGAAGACAATTTTTCCAACTTTGCTAATTTCAATCATCTTTTCAATCCCATCTTTGCACAACTCATTTGGAGCCTTTCTCCCATCAGGGAGATCCTTCATTTAAGAGGGTTCCAACAAAAATGTTCTTGACCTCAGACCAGTTCTGTTTATCTGTCTGTGTCCATCAGGAAAACTCAATTAAACTCATATCACCTAAAGTTATTCTGACACGGCAAAAAAATACTGAAAAAATAGATTTATTCCAGAGACAACTGATTGCAAAGGTTTCTATGCTAATTAGGCGTTAATATTTTCCTATAGAACCACTCAATTGTTTACACCAACTAGTCATTTCTCAATGAAGTCATTACATGAGGTTGCTTTTTTATTCTGCTTCGCCCATTGTTTTGATACTTAGTGAAATTATAATAAATACAGCTTCAGTTTAAGGACTCAAAGTGCCATAATGTTTCTGCAAAAAAAGACCAAAACTATTTCTGAGCATCTCAAAATGTATCCTAATGTCAATGGTAACTGACCTTAGGTTCAGGGAACCCACTGTGAAGGCTTACCTTCCCTCCAGCAGAGGGCGTATACTTTTGTGCTGGATCTCTGTCATGTGTTCGAAGCCCATTTCCTTCACTCCTTTCAGCGTGCTCTCACTCACCAGCTCAGCGAGGGAGGCAAACGATGTGTCCTCAAAGGCTCCTGAGGACATGAGCGAACAGGTAAATAATAAAGTACAAGCAGATTTCAGGCAATGAATGAAGATTTTAAAAACCATCAAAATTATTACAATAGAATAGAGAGATGGTATTTGCATTTATTAAAGCCTGATAATAGAGTAAAAGCTGAAATGTCCTTGCAGTTCCGCCTGTCAGAAGCATCACTGATGACTCTTCCCAAGACAACAACAAGAATTATTGTCTGCCTTTGCTGACACCCGTTTCATGATGGAAACAATGAAAGGGCAACACATAAAGGCAGCCAGATTATCAAGAGGTAAACCTTAGATAACAAATAAAACAAAGCAATGAAGGAGACTGGATTTAAAGAGCAGCAGCACAGCATAGTGCTATTTAGTCTTAGAGAAGCACAATCTTAATCGACATAATGTTTTTAACTTCAATTAAAATTTTCAGTTAAATTCATACTGGTTTTGGCACGCATGTTAGCTTACAAACAGACATCACATAAAAGATAGCACTATCGAACTTTATTTTAGTATTAAAATAACAAATGCGTATCTGATAATTTAAGAGACAGGGTAAATAAACTGGCAGTGAACATTAACTCAATGATAACACAATAACAAAAATGGAAGTGTTCTGTCTGAAAAAGGACATATGACAGTGCTTTTCCATAAAGCATCCAACGTTTGTTACAGTTGAACCTCAGCATAAAGGTGGCAAATGAAAAGGTTAGGAAATATGAACTGCCCAGAATATCAAATTCACTTGCACTTCATTTGCATCTGACCTGAATTTGATGCCTTTGTCAAATTGTTTTAGCAGGTCTTTTTTTTTTTTTTTTTTTTAATGTAAACTTGTCTGGATCCCACAGGGTTTATACTAAGGCAGCAACTTATCAGTACCTGTTAAGCCCGATGGTAGTTCGGGTTGTTCATCATCTTCTTCATCACCCTCTCCATCTTTGTTCTCCTCCTCTTCAGCATCATCATCTTCTTCCTCATCATCTGCAGCTTCCTCTGGTTCTTCAACTACCTGTTCGGCATTTTTACCAGCCTCTTCTTCCCCCTCATCCTCCTCCTCATCATCATCTGATGTTTTGGTCTTTTTTTCAGCTAGCATGAGGAATACAATAACAGTGTTAACTGGTTTTATTAAAAAATACTGTCACCTTTATAGTTTTAACTTGCCAGACTCCTTTGTTTGGCATTACCTGGGGATTCAGCAGAGTCAGTGAGCTTCCTCTTTTTTTTCTTTTTCTTCTTTAGAGGAGTCTCACTGGCTGTGGTGGTCCTGTCCACTGACACGCTGTTCTGCTTCTTCTTAGGCTTGGTCTCTGTTTGACAAGCTGCTGTTGGATCTTCAGTACATTCTTCCTCCAGACCATTTGAGTTTACTGTCAAAAACACAAAGATATAACCTGATCAGACGGAAAACAGACAACTGAAGACACGTACAGTCGGACTTCAATGTGCTTCTCTGGAGATACAGTGGTGATATTGTAAATCAGCTGGAGAAACACAAGAACCTAGAATCGCTGGTATTAAATGTTCCTCTATGAACGGCCCTGTCCACTTCAGCTACGCTGTGTTGTGTTTAGGTGCTCAAAGGAAACAAGGACACAGGCTGGTCTCAACAATCTTGATTGATTGATTAAATTGAATGAATTTAGAGAGCAAAATGCTGTCTATATGGGATCTTTCTTCACAACACGCCTCTTGCAGTCGAGCTCTAAGCAAACTCATACAAATTACTTTAAAAGAAAATACAAATAAATAAAAATTATATAATACTCATTCCTAATGAACATTTAGTTTAGCGATACAGCAATGTAAGCCTCAACATATCTCCATTAATTGAAATACATATAAAAAGAAGTCTGCAGATTCCCTACATCACAGGTGTCAAACATGCGGCCCGGGGGCTAAATCCGGCCCACCAAAGGGTCCAATCCAAGGGTAGGATGAATTTGTGAAATACAGAAATTACACTGAAGAAATTAACAATCAAGGATGTTAAAATCATTTTAGGTCAATTCAATCTCAAGTGGGTCAGACCAGTAAAATATTATCATAATAACCTATAAATACTGAAAACTCCTAATTTTTCTCTTTGCTGTAGTGTAAAAAAAAAAAAAGAAAAATTACACAAAAATGTTTACATTTACAGACTAGCCTTTTGCTAAAAATGTGAATGACCTGAAATTTCTTAAGAGAAGCATGTAGAATTGTACCAATATTCTGCCTCTTTCTAAATGTTTTGTGTATTTGTAGATCCACTGTGATCTTTAAGTTGTGATGCATTTGTATAAATGTTAAACTAAGGTGTAATATTGTTAAAATTGCACTTATTTTTCTTAAGAATTTTCAGGTTCATATTTGTTCATGTTGTGTTCAAGTATGGTTCATAGATATAAACATTTTCATTACGGAATGTGACTTTTTTCACTCAAAAACAGAGAAAAAAAAAACTTTGGAGTTGACATTATTTATAACTTATTTATATTATTTTACTGGTCCGGCCCACTTTAGATCATATTAGGCTGTATGTGGCCCCTGAACTAAAATGAGTTTGACACCCCTTACTATTACTTGATTTTTTGTGTATTGTTTATCATTATTATTTTTTTTCTATTGTTTGATTGTTTTATTTGTGTATTATTTATTATTATTTTTATTTTTGTTTCATGTTTTGTATTATGTCTGTGTCTGCAATAAACTAACCTAAACCCCTGCCCTACTGGAAGTGTTGTGCATTAAAACCACACTTTCATAACAAATATAACACTGACTTTTCATGAACATATTAGCACATATACTGCAAGACAAACATACCTGAATGAATTTAAAGAGAGCAAAATGCTGTCAACATGGGTTCTTTCTTCACAACACGCCTAACATGAGAAAAAGACACGCTCAAAACGTGTTTCATATCAGATGTAATGGCGGCAATAGCCCACACAAGCATACACAGCAACCACGTGTTCAGATAGTTCTCTCTAACTGTGATTTACAGGCAAAAGAAAAAAGAAAAAGTCGCTCATTCCATGTCCCGTACAGATATGTATGACAACCAAATGGTTTTAAACAGTTAACTTACACTGGAAGCTTTTACATCAGCACTTTATAAACGAACGACAGCAGATACGTACCTCTCGCAGTCGAGCTGTAAGCAGACTAACGAGAGGGCGGAAATGACGTAATAAGCCCTGTTACTGCCAGCAGAGGGCGCCGTAACACCACTAATATATAGTATCTCAAAATAAAAACTTAAAAATACATAGATGAAATGGAGGATTTTAGTGAAATTAACTCTCAATACATTCAATAAAACATACTAAATACCCCACAAAATAAAAAGACAATATTTTTATGCAGTATATTTTCCTCATCTGTTATATCAAAACACCACTAAAATTTCTACAAATATTCCAGGTCATTCCTTCACCTCTACACCCAACATAAAAGCTTCTTTCCGTGACTACTGCAATGATTTTGACGATGAAACTACACCAAGAAAAAGTCACAGCTCTTCTGCAGCAGTACAAGAAAAATTATTAAAACATTCCCTAAAAATCTCACCGCTTTGGTTTAACAATAGCTAACTTTACCTCTACCTGACGGTGTTGGAAAATGTTTGTGCACCTTCTGAAGTATCTGCTGAACATTTTTGCAACGATGTGGGCGATTTAACCAGTAGTGTATTATATTGCAGAATTAACCACTCCTTTCGAAATCAGACGGAACACTTCTTTAAACTCTACATTCTCTTAAAAGTGTTGTCAGTAGAATCCTCGTCGCTACTATAAAAGCAGATGGACAGAATGTGGTGCGAATTTGATAGATTACTTCTACTAGCTTAGCTAACAGCTAGCTTCGCAAATTTTATTAAACGACGCCATATAAAAAGTGACTACAATGCCACCTGTCAGTGGTATACATTGTTAATTATCTACTGCAATATATGTCGTGCTACTATAACTACCGATTAATGTCTACCCTTACATAAACAGGTCTGGTTAAAAACGCATGCCGTTAGCTTAAACAGCTAGCTTAGTTGCAAAATACGTTGTTCTTGGTTTCCGGAAAGACACGACAATTGCCAAATAATGTTCTATGTGCTTCAGTCACTAACCTGTCTCATCATCTTGTGTCTGTTTTTTTAATTTTCGTTCTTTGTTCTTCTCATTTCTTTTCTGGATTTTCTTTCGGAGAAGTTTCATCTGTAGATCCGCCATGGTTGTAGCCTCAATACACGTGTGTATGTGCGTGATGTTCAGGACCCTGCAGGGTAGCACTGTGTGATGCCTGAGTGAAAATCCGAAGGACCTCAGCAAACAAGTTACACAGGCATTGAAAAAGGGTCCTAAAGTGGCACGTGATCAAATGTGCGCTGACGCTTCCTCTGTTACTGATTAGTTAGTAATTACATTTTTATGAACTATATTTCTCCATTGAAAAATTCCTATATTTAATATGGCGTTAACCGAATTTGTATAAAACATGAATATGATGCCAAACGTATTAAAGTACACATGGACTATCTCAGACCAGATGACTAATTGGTATATAAGCATAACTTTTCCCCTCACAAATGTTATATGTGGAATAACCAGAATATATGTTTCAAACGTAAGTCATTGTTTTTAAAGAACTGGGTTGATTACGGAATACTGCTTGTCTGTCAGTTGTTTAACTAGGAAGGTCAGTTATTTACTTATGGTGAATTTTTGTTAGAATATAAAATTCCGGTACTCCCAAGAGAATATGCAATTGTGTTTGATGCTATCCCTTCAGGTTTAAAAACTTTGATATCTTCTTCTATTAGTCCCTCAACAACTATTACCCCTCAAATTGCGCAATCAGAATTATACATAGGAAATTTAGATCCATTCTTGAGTAAAAAAAAAACCCTAATAATAAATGCATTAGAGAAGTGATTCAAAGGGATACAATTTGTATGCCAGCTTCCATCTGTTTTTTGGAGTAATTTCTATTCTGATGTGGAATGGGAAAAGGTATGGTTATTACCAAGGAAGTTTTTTATTTCGAATGAAGTGAGAGAGGTATCTTTAAAACTGTTACACAGGTGTTACCCAACTAATTCAGCTCTGATTAAGTATAAGATCAATGTCGACCTTTTTTGCTCATTTTGTCATAATTCGGATGAAACATTAACTCATTTGTTTTGGGAATGTGCCTTTTGTCAAATTTTTTGGTGTGATATCAATCTTTTTTTTAAATAGAAAGCTGGATATTTTTTTTTACTTCAAAATTGGAGATATTTTATTTGGTTTCTTTATTACTGATTTGCCTGATTGGAAATTGTTTATTCTTAATCTAATTTCCTTATTAGCTAAATTTCATATACATACAAGCAAATTTGCCAATGAGAAACCCAGCTTTGTGGTCTTTAAATCTTATTTGAAATCCTATCTAGACACACTTAACTTTTGCACTAACCCTAAAGCTGTGAAGACTAAAGCCTTATGAGACGAATTTAAGTTGTAATTTACTTATTTTTATTTTATTTTTTAATTTTATTTTTTTTCCTCTTCTTGTTTATCCCTTTACTTTTATTTTATTTAATTTACTTACCTATTTATGTGATTGTATTTAATTTCTTCCTGCCTCACCTCGAGCATTATGTTTTTTTCTCCATGCCATGTTCTGGTCTATGTGTATACAGTATTATGTAAATAAAGTATGAAAAAAAAAAAAAGACCAGATGACTAATTAGCTTAAGGAAAAATAAAATATTACAGTAAATACTACAAATCTTCCTTGGCCATGATATGTAATTACTGTCTCATATTATGTATACGAAGGATGTATTCTTAAGAATAATGTGCACACACTGCCATCACTGTCAGTCACTACATTGACATTTGTCACTTTTATGCATATAATAAACTGCAAATGCAATTACAAAGAAATGAAAATCTTTTAGTTTTTCCTCAGATCACATTTTTAATATTATGTTCAATGGCGGGCAGAATGGGAAAAACTGAAAAGACAGATCACTGAACATTTATCTAAAGGCAGGCTGTGTAAAATGTAGTCTTATCATGTGAGTCCAATAAAACAGTGTACTGATTAAAATTATGAATTAAAATGAGTAAAATTATAAACTGATGCCAATAGCAATATTATTTTTGTTTTGTTGCTATTTATTCCCTTTTTGAGAAGAATAAATAGTGGTTTCAGAATATATACTTCAGTTAATAGTTCTCAACTCTTTGAATGAGCACAAATTCAACCATACAAATTTATGAAACAATCTTTAATGTAACACACAGGTAAATACTAGCCACTGCTGTCAGTGAAATAACATCTTATATGGAAATACAGATGTTCAGCTGATACATCTGCACATCCCTAACAAACGAAACATTTTTAGAGGAAATTTAAAAAAAAAAAGACACAAATACCTCTACTGAAACAAAGGGCCTCAATGAGAGCTTAACATATCTATTACTTTCTTTGTGTTTGGTCACTCAGATACCATTACTGTGCCTTAAAGGGACAGAACAAGATACTGAGAACCTGTCAGATATTAACAAAACGAACACCTGACCTGTCACACAATGAAAATAAATAATACAATTCAGGAAAATATTATATAAAATTTATTAGGTTTAATGGTAAAAGGCAGGTGGATGTTAGATGTTCTCCTTAGAATCATACTTAAGTGTCATCTGATAATTCTATATCTTGTCAATAACCTTTTACCTGGATCACTATTAGGTAATACGCTACCTACTAACAAGCTACTTATCAACTTCTGTTTTGCAAATGGAGCACATCCAATGCATATTATCATCTGTTTTCTACTATGCAAAAGTTAGTGTGTCTTCTTTGGAGTGGGTTTATATGCAGTACTTTTCCATAGTCACTGTACTACAGTAGATAGTGGTCAGTGTAGGGCCATTTTGGAGAAAAAAAGACTGAGCCCACTAAAGAAAAGCACATTTTAGCCACCTGCAAAAAAAAATACAAGCTATATTTAAAGTATTTTCACCACTTTGTCTTATAATCACACATCCCTTTTCAATAGGGAACTGAAGCTGTTATATTGTTTTCTTGTGACTCTGGTGTTTGGAAGAATCCAAATTAATGAGGTAAAAATGTCTGTTTTGTCAAAGGCATCTAGCGGTTTTGAAGTGAGTACAATAACTTCAGATTCCCATCACAAAAAGAGCTAAGGTGGTGAATATGTTCTAAAGATAAACATTTAAACTGAGTTTGTATGCATTTAAGATACATATTGCTTCTGTCAATTCCCTCAGCTGTATAGGGCTTAGTATCAAATCAACCATCTATCTTCTGTAGGTAATACACTGAAAGTGGATAAGTGCTTCATACAACCACACTTAAAATAATCTAAACTAACTGGTAAGATAACAACTAGAGTTTTTATATTTAATCTGACTGAGATCTATGTAAAAAGAAGAATGTAGGGAACTTTCTGTCTGAAATGTCAAACTGATGGATGTAGTTCATCTTCAATCTTAACCATACAAGGCTCTGACTCGGTTTTGATCTCAGAGGCCTGAATCACAGCCTGATTACTGCATTCTCCAATCCCCTCTGGTGTTTGCTGTGTGAGCTGATTCCTGGACTCCCTCCTCATATGCTTTGCTTCCTCCCATCTCTGCAACCTCCTTGCCATGTCAGCCGCTTTATTTTTTCTCTTTAAAAATCTCTGTCGCCAGGAGAAGTTCATCTGTGCCTGTTGAGACCCAGCACAACTCTGTAACTGCATCCTTTCTGCTAGCAACGGCACGGATGATGGTACTTGAATGCATCGTCTCTGCATGTCTTCTTCTACTGCTTTGAACACAAGGTCAGTAATGTCTCTGCGAAGTCTCATGAGCACAAGAGGATCTTTAATCTGACGCATATCTGCTAACATAACCTCGACAAACTGGTTTAGTATGTCCTGTTTAGCTGCAGCTGTTTGATCCGGCTGATCCACAGGGCCTTCGTCGTCGTGGCGGTCACAGCTCAGAGACATGACCTCTGTCACCTGAGGCTGCAGGGTCGGACAGTGCATTGGAGAACATCTAGAGACAGAAGCAACAGGTCGGGGTTCATCATCAGGATCTGGCTCAGTCATGTCACCATCCAGCGGGCTACCAAATGTGCTTCCCATCTCTTGGTCGATACTTCCTTCATTCTCCAGATCCTCATCCTCCTCTTCCTCTTCCCGATCATCAAACTTGTCCTCCTGTAAAAAGTGAAAGGGTGCAAGACCTGAAGTATGTCTTAATTCATTGATACCATTATATGTATCACACACTGTGCACAGAACCGCAAATGCAAGAGGGGAAACAAAAATAACCTAATTATCATCATCATAATCAAAATGCTGAATAATTTAAATCCAAGCAGAGGAAACAGACTATACAATTAACACCAAGACTATTATAGATAATACAATATATATTTATGTACACACACAAGTCTTAAATATATCACATCACTATCTTTAACATAACATGGCTTTTAAAAATTGGTTTTAGTTTCTCTGTACAATACAAGACATTTCAAAACATGGAAAAATGATCACTGTGATTTAATTATTGTGATATGATTCATAATCTTTATGATGAATAATTACCAGAAACGAATCCACTCGCCTGCGAACTATGTAAGGCCTCAAGAAATCCAGTTTCTCCCTTAGCATCTTTTGCTGGAAGGTGTTTACCCTCTCTGGGTGCCATAACACTCTCCCATACTGAGTCCGAAGTGATCTGGATCTTCTCTCCACATCAGCTACTGCAAATGAGAAGTGGTAATATCTCTTGTGATATATGCAGAAAACATTAGTAACATTAAAGGGTAAAATAGTAGAGTAAAATAGTGTGCTGTGGGAGATAATCATTAACTTTTATTCTGAAAGTTCATGTATCTATCTACAACAAGTAAAGTACATTGTACACATGGTTGTCAGCTGCAACACCACAGTACAAGGCTGGAAACTGATTAACACTGTGTTCGCTTGTTGCACACTGAGGACAAACAATAAACATGGTGGAATATAACCATGCTCATTCATTCAAGTTACTTCAGTACAATTTTGAGATAACTGTACTTTTGCTTCTGTATCAATATTATTCAGCTTCATAGTTTTCCATATACTTACACTGCACCATATACTGTATTTGACACTTACTACGCTTTCCATATAAATGTATGCTTTACTGTAGGAGGCAGTGTTGTACTACTAATCTAATCAATACTATACAAATAGAGCTGATGAATATGGCTAAATATATGTTATCATGATAAGGACTGTAGTATCTCATGTATCACATAACTGTCAAGTCATCATGCCTTACATGGCTGATTGTAAAAGTTGTTTTCAGACAATGACATACAAAGAATATTTCATAAGACTAGAGCTGCAACTGATTAATCGATTAGGTGCTTGAAGCAAGTGCAAAAATTCCTGATTCAATTAATCGACCCGAATTGACTGAAGGGAAATATTCTGTTGCAGTTTTCCTGAACCGAAGCTTCTTTGTACGTCACAATAAGCGTCCGTGTGAAACACAACAGTGGAACCAATGTTTAACAGCAGAGAAATGAAGGAAACGAAGCGTTGATTCAGGAGAATTGTGGTTGAATGATTTTTTTTTTTTTTTTATCACTTTGAGTCGATTAATCGGTTGCAGCTCTACATAAAACTATAGGCAGAACATTCAAAACATAAATGATGATATTTTCCCAACATTAGAATTAGTTTTTTTTTTTTTTTAATTGTAATTAGACTTTTAAACTAAATCAACTGCAAAACGCACAAACCTATTTGGAGACAATACAATATAAAATATGAACTGATATAAAAACTATTTATTGTGATAATAATTTTGGAAATATTACTCTGGACTAATTTCATTAAGGTGGTACAAGTACAATAGTGTTGAGTGGCCGACCTGTACTCTTACTTTTCGCACTTTAAAGTGTATTTTAAGGACAATATTGAACTAAGGTCTTGAACGCAGGACTGTTACAATGTTCCTTTTAGTAAGTTCAAGATCTGAGATATTAGCTGTGATATAGTCTATATGAACGAGTAATGAAGACAACAGAAGGAGACACTCAGGTTCTATTAAACTTCAGTCTTGGACCCTGGCAGAGTTTGAGTTGCATTTCTGCCTAGGGTTTGCCTCATCTCAGGGGTAACAGACTCAGAGTTTTACTAAATACAGCCCAGTTCATTAGTTTTAGTATCGTACTACTTCTTCTTACCAGGTTTTCCGATGGACAAGGCGAACTCTGACCACAGCTTCGTCTTCAAGTCTTTGTCGTAGTAAGACTCCAGTGAGGAGTTGAACAGACAATCGTGTTTGCTCCAAAATTCTATGAGCAGGTTGTCCATGGTTGGCCCCCAGTGTGGACCTCGTATTTGACCACGAAAATGTGTCATAGTGGGTCGGATAAAATAATCTTTTCTATCATATTTTACTCTACAGGAGGATTATCGTGGTCTTCTTACGGATTATGTTTTGCTTCCGCTTTCTTTTCTTCTCTGAATGTCAAAGGCAGCCGTCAATGACCTTACCACCACATTAGCGCCCCCTGCTGGATACAAATATATGGACTCAAATTACACTTGTGATAGTAACACAGGTTCTTGAAATCATGACTTTGGCTAATTATTTTAATAAAAAAATCTATAATGAATCAGAATTATGACACATGGTTACTTTTTCTTTGTAGTTAATATGGCTCAAGGAAGGGTGTGATGATTATTTGGATTGTCAGGTTGTTCTATTGTATGGTGTGTTTGAAAACATGGAGGTGCAGACGTGTGTTGGTGCACAGCTGTAGGCATAAATTGGTGTGTATATAGATGTGTATGTGACTGTATAAGTGTATGTGTATGTGACTGTATGTGTGTATGTATATGTGGATGTGACTGTATGGGGGTATAGGTTTGTAGGGGTGTGTTTATGGATAATCACAATCTTATGTTGTATATCAAGTGATTAAGCACTAACAGTCTTGAGGACTGGAATCGGGAGGTAGGACTGGATAAGCAGTGGCCTCTTTCTACTCCCTGTCAAGCACAACAGTTGTTCTTGTTTTCTATTATTTGATTTTTTATTTGTTTATTGTTTATTATTATTGTTATTATTTTTGTTTTTCTTCCATATGTTTTGTATTATGTCTGCGTCTGAAATAAACTAAACTAAACTAAATATGGTAAGTCAGTTATGTATGTAAAAAAAACAAAAAAAACATTGGAAGCATTCAGAGGGGATGGCCTCTGCCATGGCAGCTAATGCCCCCACAATAACATTCCATCCCCAGCATAATGAATGCATAATGTAAGCATAATGTAAGCATAGTTGCTCCAAATTGCAATTTGTATTCTGGAGGACAATGCCTCAATCTTGACATTACACATACAATATGTAATAACTTGGAATAAAATCAGATCAGTTTTGACTGGCATAGGGTTCTTAAAATATTCCCTGTGTTATATAACAGTAAACTGGGTAATTTTCTTCATGTTGAACACGCTCTGGACAAAATGCAATCAATAGTAACTTTAATTACAGACATTTATCCAAAGTACTAGATATTAGACTGATGGCAGACAGGCAAATACACAAACACCAGTAAAAACAAACCTCAAGGTAGACATAAACGTAAGAAAATTACCCTATTATGAGATATTAATTAATACTATGACATATCCTCCTGAGACCCAGCAATGCATTTTTGTCTTCTGTAGGGACAAAGATTCACAGTTTGACTTAAAAAATGCTGTCCATTGCAAAGGACATTCCATAAATAAATAAAAATAAATAAATAATGAAAAAACTGTATCTGAAAAAAAAAAAAACTGTTGTATTATGCAGTTTCCAATCAAGACAATTGTTTAATGTAAAAAAAAAAGACAAAACTTTCACTTTCCTGGGTCTCAGGAGGATATGCCAGTATGTCATAAAAATAAAAAAGTATAT